>NW_022196894.1:76617541-76622544 GCF_008632895.1 Mastomys coucha
TCATTGAAATACAGCCTTATTACAATGAAACCCAATTTCTAAAAATTGTTCTTATTTTGGGCTTGTACTACAGTAAGAACCAAGATTATAAACTCTACTAAATACAAAACAAACAAAAAGACTTTACATAGTCATATTCATTTAAGGAAATACTAGTAGTGATTTATTATTTTTAAGTATACAGTTAATATGTTTGGAGTTATTTAAAATTTATATTGAGAAAAATGTATTTTCACTATTGCTATAGACGAGCACCTACATAAGACTGTTAAATTGATGTCTTATATCAAACAACTTTTATAATTCTTATTTTTATTGTTATAATATTTTATAAATTTTAAGGAATATGACAAAAAAGATATTGTATGTATTGAAGGGGTGTTTTCTGGGAGGAGCAGTGGTATAAAAGGGAAACAAGAATGTGATTCAATTATATTTAACAGAAATATGTTTTTAAATGTTAACAAATTCAGATAAATTGAGATCATGTAACTTTTATCATCATAATGAAATAAAAGTTTAAAAAAAAAAAGAAATGCTTTCATGGTTTTCCAGCTTGATCTTTATCTCTCTTCACTTTTAGGGATAATTTCTCCTGGATAACTGCTTTCTACTCTTTTTGAAAATGTTGAGCTAGATAAAATTAAAAAAATTTTTTTGGGTAAATTTTTCTTTTGATAACATTTGATTTCAAAAGATTCTGAATATAATTTCCTCTCCCTAACCTCCTCTTAATCGTACCTACCTCTTCTCCCTCAGACAAGTCCTCAATGTTCTGTTTCTCAAAAAAACAACTACTCTTTCTTGATAACACCATTTCTATTTACATATCAATAAGTATCTTTATACTTGTGGACATCAGTAAATAATGAAAGCTTTTAAAAGTATTTAAATACCAGCTTGCTGTCAGACTAGCAATGGAGGAGTGTTCCTCTTCCTACACACTCACCAGCATCTGCTGTCACCTGAATTTCTGATTGGTGTAAAGTGGAATCTCAGTGTTGTTTTGATTTGCATTTCCCTGATGACCAAAGATGTTGAAAATTTCTTTGGAAATCAATCTGGCAATTCCTCAGCAAACTGGAAATAGTTTTACCTGTAGACCCAGATTTACCACTGTTGGGCATATACCAAAAAGATGCTCCAATATATAACAAGAACACATGTTACACCATATTTATAGCAGCCTTATTTACAACAGCCAGAAGCTGGATATAATGCAGACATCCCTCATCAGAAGAACGGATTCAGGAATTGTGGTACATTTACACAGTGGAATACTACTCAGCTATTAAAAACAATGACTTCATGAAATTCAAACGCAGATGTATGGAACTAGAAAATATCATCCTGATGAGCTAATCCAGATACAAAAGAACACACATAGTATGTATTCACTGATAAATGGATTGTAGTCAAAAAGTTCAAAATACACATGATTCAACCTACAGACCATATGAAGCTGAAAAATAAGGAAGACCAAAATCTAGATGCCTCAATTCTTCATAGAGAGGGGAACAAAATAATAACAGGAGGTAGAGGTAGGGACGAACTAGTATTGGAATGGATGGGAGAGAAGTACAGAGGGTCAGAAAATAGAATAGAAATATGTATCAGTGGGGGATGTGAAACTGGGAGTAGCTACTAGAAAGTCCCAGACTCCAGAAAAGCAAGAGGCTCCCAAGAGCCAATGGCAATGTCTTTAGCTGAAATACCCAACAAAGGGGAGATACAACTCATCAAGACTACTTCCAGTAGATAGACACAGCCCCTAGTTGAGAGCTGGGGCCACCCATGCATCTCAAAAATTTTAACCCAGAAATATTCCTGTCCAAAGGAAAGAGAGGGTTAAAAATTGGTACAGAGACTGAAGCAAAGTCCATTCAGAGACTGCCTTTCCAAAGGATCCATCTGCAGTTGTCAAAAACCCACACTACTCCTGATGTCAATAAGCTCTAGCTGACAGGAGCCTGATACGGCTGTTCCCTGATAGGTTCTACTAGCATCTGACCAGTACAGATGAAGATACAGCTAACCATAAGACTGAGCCCAGGGATCCCAATGGAAGAGCTAGGGGAAGGACAAAGGGAAATGAAGGGGACTGAAACAGCATATGAAGAACAATATCAACTAACTGGACTAACAAGTGCTCCCAGGGACTAAACTACCAAGCAGAGTATACACTGAGGGAACCAGGACTCCAGATATATATATCAGAGGATGGCCTTATTTGACATCAATGGGTGTGGAGGGAGGCTTGATGCTCCATCATATGGGGATGCTAGAGTGGTGAGTCCAGAGTGAGTGAATGGGTTGAAGAGCACCCTCACAGAGCCAAAGGGGAAGTGGAGGATGGAATAGGGGAATTTTGGAGGGGCAACTGGGAATGGGGATATCATTTGAAATGTAAATGAATAAAATTATTAATAAAAAATAAGAGTGTTTAAGTAGATGAAAATGTCAAACAGTTGAAAATGACCAATGAGTATATACATCCATTCATAAATGTTGATGTTCCCATGCATGTGTCACCAAATTCAACTACACATGCACCAAACATGCTTATTAAATTACTAATTAGAAAATAAAACATTGAAGAAATATAATTACACATACGAAGATATGACATTTATTCTATAGTAATATTACTTAAAATTTATGAGAAACGCTAACTTAACAGGATAGAATTGATTGGTTTCCCAGCAACACACAAGGAAATGATAGATAACATAGGCATGGAGCGCTCACCTGCTTTCTCAGCACACAGAAGTCTAAGGCAAGATGCATCTCCAGCGAAATTAATGTTTTTAAATATTTGGAAACTGTCAGATCCACTTACAACAATTTCAAGGTAAAAGCTAACACTGACCTCTAACTTCGAGTTTCACAAATGCTTTACTCACTAGTGAAGGCTACTAGGCATTTGGAAAGACATTTTGAAGAAACATAAAATGTTTGGAAAAGAAGAGTCCTTGACGCAAGTTTTCAAAAGTTATCACACACACACACACACACACACACACACACACACACACACATATACACATGTAAAGGGGAAAAAAAGAGCCTGCAATGTCCAGGTGCTTTCTCAGACATCATGCCATGAACTTCCCATTTGCAATTAGCTAAGCTTAAAGCCACTGTCAGAACTGTAATTCCCCCCAAATACTTAAATAACCATGCTGAAATTATATTCACACTTTGCCCAGTAACAACAAAACTACTGATAGAGTGAAGAGAAGTATAGAATTCAATTTTTTCTCTTCGTTAAGAGCTCTCTGCAATTTGTACTTTCATGTCAACCATGCCAGCTCCACGGGAGGTATCTGATCTACCAGCGCAAATCATCTCTGGCAGGACATTAATTCCACTTAGGAGACACATCTGACAACTTAATTACAACTTCTCATGCGCACTTGTCTGTGTATTGACATAAGGAAAAATAAATTCCCTTAAAATCTTTTAATTTTTTCTATGTATATTAGTGTTGTGATGTTTTTTTTTCATTTAGACTTCAAATAACATATATATATGAAGTAGTGAAATATTGGGTTTAAAAAGATTGAGGGTTATTAGTAAAATGAATTCTTAAAATTAATATTTTATGAGTTCCTAGGGAAAGAAACATTTTAATATGTTGTTGCTGAATACATAATTTTGTACACATCTGTCTTAGTGTTCTACTGTTGTGAACAGACAGCATGGTTCTGGTAACTCTTATTTATTTATTTATTTTCTATTATTATTAATCATTCCATTTGTTTATATATCAAATGATATCCCACTTCCCAGTTACCCCCTCCACGAACCCCCCCATCCCATGATATCCCACTTCCCTGTTACCCCTCTGACACTCTCCTCATCCACATCTGCCCTCCCCCTCCCTTTTCCTATATGAGAGTGCTCCACTACACAATCACTATCTTCCTCCTCACTCTACCACTCCAGCATCCCCCTACTCTGGGGCATCAAACCTCCCAGGACCAAGGGCCTCCCCTTCTGTTGCTTTCCGGCAAGGCCATCCTCTGCTATGCATGTATCTAGGGCCAAAGATCCCTTTAGGTATACTTCTTGGTTGGTCATCTAAACGCTGGGAGAACTGGGTGGTCAGGTCAACCTATATTGTTCTTCCTATGGGGTTGCAAACCCCCTCTGCTTCTTCAGTCCTTCTGCCAGCTTACCCACCAGGTTCCCTGAGTTTAGTCTGATTGTTGGCTCCAAGCATCCTCCTCTGCTTTGGTCAGTTGCTGGCTGGAACTCCCCAGGAACTGCCACTCTTGGTTCCTGTCCAAAAAGTGCCTCTTGACCAAGATAACAGTGTTGGGTTTGGTGTCTGCAGACATGATGTTTACCAAGGAGGGGCAGTCCCAGGTTGACACTTCCTTCAGTCTCTGTTCCATTTTTTTGTTCTTGTTCTTCCTTTGGACAGGAACATTTCTAGGTTAAGAAAACAAAAACAAAAGCTTTGAGATGGTTGAGTGGCTCCATCCCTTGACCAGGGACTATGCCTATCTACTGGAGGTGGTCTTCACAGGTTCTGCCTCCTCCTATTTTGTGCAATACAGCTAAAGTCAATCCTATTGAGTCCTGGGAGCCCCATGTTTCTCTGGTGTCTGGGATCCTCCTGTGCCTACCCCAATTTTCATCCCCCCCTGCTACTTATTTGTATTCAATTCTTTGACCCTCTGTAGCTCTATAAGTTCTAATACTGTTGCCTTTATTTTCTCCTCCTCCTTTCTCCCTCCTTTGCCTCACTCCTTTGTTGAAAATTCTTTTTTCCATTGAAT
Source organism: Mastomys coucha (assembly GCF_008632895.1). NCBI lineage: Eukaryota > Metazoa > Chordata > Mammalia > Rodentia > Muridae > Mastomys > Mastomys coucha. The sequence continues at coordinate 76,622,329 of NW_022196894.1, forward strand.
GGTTTTAGCTTCTTTGTCAAAGATCAAGTGGCCATACGTGTGTGGGTTCATTTCTGGGTCTTCGATTCTAGTCCATTGATCAACTTGCCTGTTTCTGTACCAATACCATGCAGTTTTTATCACTATTACTCTATAATATAGCTTGAGGTTTAGGATTCTTATTTGCCCAGAAGTTCTTTTATTGTTGAGAATAGTTTTTGTTATCCTAGTTTTTTT
>NW_022196894.1:76622554-76667794 GCF_008632895.1 Mastomys coucha
TTTTGTCATTCCAAATGAATTTGGAAATTGCTCTTTCTAACTCCATGAAGAATTGAGTTGGAATTTTTTATTATATCATTTTTAATTGAATACTTCATTTACGTTTTGAATGTTTTCCCTTTTCCAGGTCTCCTCTTTGGAATCTTCCATCCCCTCTCCCTTCCCCTGTCTCTATGAGGCTGCTCCCCAACCCATGCACTCTGTGGACCTCATTGAATCTGTAGATTGCTTTTGATATTATGGCATTTTTACTATATAATCCTGACAATCCATGAGCATGGGAGATTTTTCCATCTTCTGAGATCTTCTTTGATTTCTTTCTTCAGATACCTGAAGCCCTTGTCTTAGAGATCTTTCACTTGCTTGATTAGAATCACTCTAAGATATTTTATACTGCTGTGACTATTGTGAAGGGTGTTGTTTCCTTAATTTCTTTCTCATTCTTTTTATCTTTTGATTAGAGGAAGGCTACTGATTTGTTTGGGTTAATTTTATATCCAGTCACTTTGCTAAAGTTGTTTAGCAGCTATAGGAGCTCTGTAGTAGAAATTTTAGAGTCATTATCATATCATCTGCAAATAGTGATAACTTGACTATCTCCATCCCAATTTGTTTCCCTTTGATCTCTTTTGGGGGTCTAATTGCTCTGGCTAGAACTTTGAGTACTATATTGAATAGGTAGGGAGAGAGTGTACAACCTTGTCTAGTCCCTGATTTTAATGGAATTGCTTTGAGTTTCTCCCCATTTAGTTTGATGTTGGCTATTGGTTTGCTGTATATTACTTTTATTATATTTAGGCTTACACCTTGAATTACTGATATGTCCTATACTTTTAACATGAATGGGTGTTGTATTTGTCAAAGGCTTTTTCCACATTCAATGAGATGATCATGTGGCTTTTTTTTTCTTTGAGTTCATTTATACATTGGATTGCATTGATGGATTTCCATATATTGAGCCATCCCTGCACCCCTGGGATGAAGTTTACTTGTTCATGGTGGATGATCATTTTGATGTGTTCTTGGATTTGGTTTGAGAGAATATTATTGAGTATTTTTATATTGATACTCATAAGGGAAACCAGTTTGTAGTTCTTGTTCTTTCTTGGGTCTTTTTGTTTTTTAGATATCAGTATAACTATGGCTTCATAGAAATAATTGTGTAGTTTTCCTTCTGTTTCTATTTTATGGAATAGTTCAAACAGTATTGGTATTAGATCTTCCTTGAAGGTCTGATCGAATTTGGCACTAAAACATCTGGCTCTGGACTTTGCTTGGTTGGGAGACTTTTAATTAATGTTTCTATTTCTTTAGGGGTTATATAACTGTTTAGATGATTTATATGATCCTGATTTAACTTTGGTACCTGGTGTCTGTCTAGAAAATCATCCATTTCATCCAGGTTTTCTAGTTTTCTTAAGTATAGACTTTTGTAGTAGGATCTGATTATTATTTTTTTTTAATTTCCTCAGTTTCTGTTCTTATGTCTCACTTTTAATTCCTAATTTTTTGTTAATTTAGATACTGTCTCTGTGCCCACTGGTTAGTCTTGCTAAGGGTTTAGCTATTCTGTTGATTATCTCAAAGAACCAGTTCCTCCTTATACTGATTCTTTGTATAGTTCTTTTTGTTACTACTTTGTTGATCTACCTGAGTTTGATTATTTCCTGCAGTCTACTCTTGGGTATATTTGCTTATTTTGTTCTAGAACTTTCAGATGTGTGGTTTAGCTGCTTGTGTATGTTCTCTCCAGTTTCTTTTTGGAAACACTTAGTTCTATGAGTTTTCCTCTTAGCACTGCTTTCATTGTGTCCCATAAGTTGTGGTATGTTTTGCCTTCATTTTCATTGAATGCTAAAATGTCTTTAATTTCTTTATTTCTTCCCTGACCAAGTTACCATTGATTAGATAGTTCTTCAGCTTCCACACATATGTGGGCATTCTGTTTTGTTTTGTTTTTTGTTTTTTGTTGCTGTTGCTGCTGCTGTTGTTGTGGTTGTTATTGAAGACCAGCCTTAGTCCATGGTTGTCCGATATAATACATGGGATTAACTCAATGTTCTTTTTTCTGTTGAGGTTTATTTTGTGTCTGAGTATATAGTCGATTTTTTAAAAGATACTATGAAATGATACTATGAAGTGCTGAAAAGAAGGAATATTCTTTTGTTTGAGGGTGAAATGTTCTATAGATATCTGTTAAATCCATTTGGTTCATAACTTCTTTTAGTTTCACTAAGTCTCTGTTTAGTTTCTGCTTCCATGATCTGTCCATTCGTGAGAGTGTGATGTTGAATTATCTTACTATTATTATGTGAGATTCTATGTGTGTTTTGAGCTTTAGTAGCATTTCTTTTACAAATGGGGTGCCCTTGCATTTGGGACATAGATGTTCAGAATTGAGAGCTTAGCCAGTGGATTTTTCCCTTGATAAATATGTAGTGACCTTCTCCTTTTTTTCTTTTTTTTTTTTTGATAACTTTTGGTTGAAAGTCTATTTTGTTGGATATTAGGATGACTACTCCAGCTGGTTTCTTGGGACCACTTGCTTAGAAAACTTTTTCCCATCCTTTACTCTCAGGGAATATCTGTCTTTGAATCTGAGGTGTGTTTCCTGTATACAGCAAAATGCTGGATCCTGTTTATGTATTCAGTCTGTTATCCTATGTCTTTTTATGTCCTTTGGGGAATTGATGGATATTAGGGACCAATGGTCCCTGGAAACAATTTTAAAGTAATCATTTAATTGGGACTTGCTTACAGTTTCAGCATTTTGCTCCATTTCCAACATGGCAGAGCACATGTCAACATGCAAATATGGTACCAGAGAAGGAGCTGAAAGTTCTACATCCTGATTCACAGACAGGACATCTAGTCTTGGCTTCTGCTTTTAAAACCTCAAAACCTACCTCCAGTGACACACTTTCTCCCACAGGGACACACCTCCTAATCATTTGAAATAGTGCTACTCCTTATGCATTGAAAAATATGGACTTTTGGGATCAATTCTTACTCAAACTATCATAAATTACTCAAACTGGAAAAAAGTCTAAAGTATTTTTTTTCTTGTTTTAAAAATCTCTGCAATATATTTTTGGTGGGAATTTTATTTCATAGCTAAGAATTCTTTTGAAAGATTTAACAGCATGTATAAAATGAAATTTTCACATAGATCTTTATTGTAGTATTTCTTATATCAACTAAAAATGGGAAACAATTGTGAAAAAACAATTGAGCGTTGTCTAGAAACATTCATATAGGGCAATAAATTTCAGTGGAGTTGTAAAATATAGTGACAACTCAATTTTGCTTCTGTCACAGAGGTCTCTCCATTTTTTATGGAGCTAAATAAACACAAAAGTATAATACATATACTTTATACTTTGCAAATAATAGGGATGACTAAAAAATATTTGTTTTTATTGTATTGCCATTAAAACTATAGAATGTAATATAAATCCTAAGAGAAATTAAAATTCCAGATTTTTGCTGAAAAGAGTTAAAAATGTTAGAAAAAAATATGTGTTGTAAACTTGGCTGATGGGAGACAGGTCTCTAATTGCAGCACTCTGGCGGCATAGGCAGGAAGATATTGGTGTTTGATGCCAACCTGGTCGACAGAGAAAGTTTCAGGTCAGTTGAGGCTAAAAAGAAAAACCCTGTCTCAGAAGCCTTAGAAAGGTGCGAAATTGGATCCAATAAACAGAAATACCTCTCCAACTTTCTATTGTAAGCTTTTAATTTGAATTGTTTAACAAGTTGGATCCATTCATATGAACATCAAGGCAGCTTATATTGATTAAGATTTCTGCTTAGGAATTAGATCCCAAGATTTTGGTATCCTCTGCCCTTTCTCACTGAAGACTCTACACATAGCTGCTAAAAGGTAAATCTAAGGAATAACAGATTGATAGTAAAATGCTGAATATGTACTAATCTTATTGCTAAACTCATATTATATAAGGTTGTATTCCACAATCCTTTTAATATTTTAAAGTCTTTAAAACAACCACATATAAACAGTGAATACGTGAAAGGATTTGCAAACTAGAAAGAAGCATGTTTCTGAATAGGATGACAAAGCATATCCTCTGGTAACATCGCAATGACTGAAGTTTCCCTGTGTGTAATAAAGTTTCTCTTTCAAGCTTTCACTAACACAGAGGCATTGTAACAAAGCATTCATGATAATTACAGTTTCATTACCCTATCCAGCACATGGGCTACAGCCTCCTTGAAAACATCAGTGACGCTATAGGAGCTTATAGCTGAAGACAATGGAGTGTACAGTTAGATTTTAATAATTTTCCCAGAAGGAATCAGCAAAGAAATTTCCACATTGGAGAAGCTTTGAAAAGAAATTAATTTAAAAAGTTGTTGGCTATATAGGGGAGAAATTTGAAGGAGTGATTTTAGCAATAACTTATTTTAAGTCAGATTAATCATTTGGGATGTCTAGGTAGCAGCAAGTAAAATTCACGGTGCTTAAAAGGTAAGACAGTTACTCAATGCAGGACTTTGAAAAACAAATGAAGATGTATATTAATAAACATGGAGTAAAGACTATAATTCATATGTTTTGACAAATATTAAACATCAATTTAAGGTAGTATGTTCAAGCATATCAATTTAGTAATATTTTTCTGTCTCCTCATAGAGTTATAAAGAACAATCACTGTAAAATAAGTTTTATTTTCTAATTTGCATTTTATCTATTATTTCTTAAGTGAGTTCCATCAACAAAAGGGAAATGAATAGTATAAAAAGAGTTAAAATGTACAAAATTTAGACCTCAGTTATCATCTTTTTGAGATTCAAAAGGTATATTCTATGTTTATTAAAATATTTTATTACCTTACCTTAATTAAAATATTTTATTAGTTAATTTAGAAAAGAAGGATTTGTCTTTGAACTAGATCACAATCTCATTACTGTTTTCTAAAATCAGAATTCAACTCTAAGTAAGCATTATTATATTTTAAATTTACAATTCAGATCAATAGTTTTTTATTGAGAATCACATGATATTGTTAAACATTTACTATACTGATATTTTAATGTGACTCTAATAATCACTATTATTCTTCCACTAAGTTTGCTTAGAGCATGCTAACTTGTTCTATATAATGTATTTGGCTTCTATAATTTTCTTTTGATATTTTAATTTTCTTTTAAAGTATTTTCCCCAAATAAGAAAAGTATTTCAAATATTATTATCATAACATTACTTAACATAATTTTAATAGATCTGTCACTCTGTTAATGGGTTGACAGATCAATCAACTATAATCTGCCTAAAACGACTGTACTTGTCTTATCCCATTTATTACCAATATATTGTTTGTAGGTGAAGTCCCACCTACTTAAGAACTAAGACTGAACATTGCATTATATGTTGATCTCGAATGAGTTACTCCAACTTGTTCTTACATCTATTTTTCAAATGTTAAATCACGAAAATGCAGCCATATTTATTTTACTGCATACAATAGCCAAAAATTCACTGCAGATACAATATCTGGACAATTTATTATTGCAGCTGCCTGCAGCTGCATAAGATCGGGTCTTCTGGAAGAGGCGTAAGAGCCTAAAAGAATAAAAAATGGGACCGAGGCATGGTGGTGCTTTCAGTCTGCCATGTATATTTCAACTGAAAAACAAGCAGGCAAGCAAAACCCCATCTTCAGTCAGCCAACATCCCATGGCCCAATCAGCATCTTCATCTTTGGTCTCTGGAGGCAGGAGTTCCAATGTGGCAGGAACTTGGAGAGAGGAGTAGTTGTTTATGGCAAGCCAAGGTCTAAGACAGCCAGCTCCTGGCTGGGAAAGGGTCATAGTTCCTCCATATTTATTTACTAAAAATTAGCTGGCCTTGGGCATATTTATGCACCATAGTCCTGCCTGGGGATTATGGTGGCTTGGCGGCCATACGTGACTGCAAATGAGGATTATATTTGACCTTACCCTGGTATTATCAATTTCTATTCAGTAAACATCAATGCTGGACCTCCCTCATTATCTCTCAACAATGCTGGAGGCAATTATTCTGAATGTGTAACATTCCCTATGAAATTCTAAGCCAGGGTTCAGCTAAGATGTAGGAACATAATGATCAGTCAGAAAACAACTTCTAATTTCATTTAGCTATTATAGTAAATCATATCCTGGTAGGCACCTAGCTCGTGAGACCTTCCATCAACTAACACAAGGACAAATCTGGGCCACCTCTGAGATGCCAAGGAATGAATTCCAGGAGGCTATCTTCTTTTGAAGCTATATGCCTCAGATTTGTGGTCAAGCCTTCAAGTCTGACACGCTGATTTCCCTGGAGTGACTGTGACATTTAGATGAAGTTCCAGAATGTCCCACCTCATCGTGGCTAGGGATCTAAAATAATAATAGTAAGCAAGATTCATACTCAACCAGGTCCAAGGGATTCAATGCATTTAGATTATTTTTTAAATCACTGGCTAATTCATCAATGTTCCAAGTATCAAAATAATTTTTGCTAATGTCTGAAATTTCTGCCTTTAATTGTTCCATAACATGAGAAATATCTGTATCTTTCCACACTCTCTGCAAATGGGCCTTAGTCTTTTGAAATGAAGCATGACACTTAGTAGCTAGCCTAACTCTCAAATAACATACCATACAGATAAGAGAAACAAGCTATAGGGGAGCTAGTTTAAGCTTTGAGTTTCGTTAAAACAATCATAATAGCAGCAAGTCCAAACAGATCTGGTTGAACAGCAATAGCATTAGCAGCTCTTGTTGCAGTCTGTTGTGGATGCAGCTTCTCCATTTCTACTGTCAGTGTCTGTTCTTCTGTGCACGCCATTGTGAGCAGGAGAGGCAGAACCAGTTGGACCAGTCTGTCTTGGATCTAGATTGGAGACTCTGTATTCTTGGACAAAAAGACAAATACACTCCCTCTTCTTGAGGTGATTAAAACATCTGGGACTTTCTAGGCACCAGTTAAAAGATTATTCCATTTCACCTAGGCATAATTTTCATAGAGTTCTTTGGCATCTAAATTTTTAAAATTAAAAAGCATGACTTAAACAATGTGCACAGGGATATAATTCTCCCTTTTTTGTTTAAAAGCCAAATTTTTCAGAGTGCAATGTGCACATTCAACAATTGCTTGTCTCTGAGAAAATTAAGAAATCCCAGTAATATGGGCAACATTAATTTGTTGACAAAACATCACAAATGCTTGACTGTAATAGCAAGTTCCATAATCTGTTTCAATCTCATTAGGAACACCAAACATAGAAAATTAATGTAGGCAATGATTACATTTTTTGTTGCTTTTCCTGTTAAGGCAATTGCAACTTGAAAGCTTGAGAAGGAATTAATAGTCACATATGTATATTTTACTTTTAATTTTTAAGTCAGAATTATACTTTAAAAATGCCAAATTATCATAAGTAATTATAAGCTCTGATATATACATGTACACATATATCAATATACAAATTGAGGCTTAATTTTAGTACTTGATAAATAGTGACTACAGTACATAGTTTAATTATTTGTGCTAAACATATGATCCAATCACATATACTTTTCTTCCATATAAGAGTTGTAGATATATTTTTTATGGGATGCATACATAAATTTACAGGAAATATAAAAGCATGTATACAATCTAATGTTAACAACCTGTCTATTTTGGACAATTATCAATTTTGCCTAAAATCTTTAATAGGCCAAATATCAATTAATATTTTGTAATAACCAATTTAATTACTGTGTGAAGCAAGAAATAGACATCTCATCAGGTTTTTAAGAGATGTTTTCAAAAATATATTTCAGATTTAATTATGTAATTTTTATTAATATCACCACAACTTCATAATAAGATGAATATATATTAATGTTCCCTTTAGCCAAAGAGTTGCTGTGGGCATATTCAAAAACCTAAACATTTGGTTACAATTGATAACAATTGTTTACAGAAGCTTTCTTTACCTTCTGCAAAAAATTTTGAGTCTCTCAAGGCCTAAGTCCTGTGGTGAGCTTAAGGTAAGGTCTTGTCAAAAGAAACTTGAAATACGTAACTCATCTTTTTTTACTTAATACAACTTTTCTTGACATAACTGAGGCTTAAATATTGAAATAGATATTGCCTCTGAAACTTTTTCTACAGCAACTAATACTCGTTTTTAAAGCTCATGATATAAGAACAAAGGTATTGAAATTCCCTAATAGAGGGATTAGTTAATAATCAATGTACTCTGAAAAATTCAAAGTCCTAGCCTCTTGTACTGAAGCAGAGACAAAAAAAAAAAAAATACCAAATATTAGGCTTTTAGCCATTTTTTAAAGGCAAAATTTTCTAATGATTACAAACTCACTAGAAGCAAAATCTTTAAAATTACCAGGATGTAGAGGGAAAAACATCCTTTTAAGTATACAATATAGCTTTATATGAAATAGTCAGGCCAGATTTTAATGCTTTTATACATCTTACGGCCTCATTGACCTTTTTTTAAAAGTTATTTTAGATCCATGATAATGTTGTTTCTAATTAATAAACTGTAGCCAATGGAACTCTGTCAATTTTATCCATACTTCTAAAATTATTTTGTAATATTAAACCATAACCATAACTTTCCGAGAGCAAAACCCCACTTTAAAGAATCTGCCCTCTTTAAAATCAATATCTAAAACACTACATCTATTATGAACAGCAAAAGCAAACAAAATGGCAAAAAGTGCTTGTATTCATCCAGCGAGGGCAGGGCGGCCTGTCATTTGTGCAATTTTTCCTGCTGTCTGTCTGTTGGTCGTGACCTCACGGCCAGCATCTCGGAGGCATAGTTGTTTGTGGCAAGTCAAGGTCTGAGACAACCAGCTCCTGGCTGGGGGAGGGTCACAATTTATGAACAGAACAAAATATTAACTAACAGTCATATTTTGAAAGACAAGATATTTACTAGAGCCCAATCAAAAAGTAACAAGTGTCATTTTTACAATTTTTTCTAACATTTTAAAAATAGTATTAAAATTACATTCATTTATTGTTCAATCTAATGAAAATATTTAAGAGAAAATTACAATTAACTACCTTGAGGCTACTTGTTTTTCTGATCGAATTAAAAGTTACAAACTAATAAAGCATTATTTGAAATTTAACAATTTGAATTGTTTTTTTAATTACTATTCTACATAGGTAAAAATGTTTTATACTTTTGCTGCTACCTACATATAGTGCATAAAATGTATAATTTCTACAAACAAAATAAGGTTCAAAATGCACTGATCATTTAAAAAGTATATTCTCTTACTTTCTCAGTCTAGGACAATATGTAAGTATTGTATACCTCTACTGATCACTCATAAAACATAAATCACTATTATTGTTTTCATACTTTAGTTTGTATTTCAGCACAACCATGCTCTATGAAATATTTCATGATTCTATTTTCTTGTTTAAAGTTTGTTTCCTGAGTTGTTTCCAGTTGAGTGTTCATAGCTTGATGTAGATTGTCCACTTGTTTGAGTTACAATGTGGCCATGGTGGCCTGAATAGAATGATTTGAATGAGGAATGCTTTCCACAGCTGTGTCTTCCATATACAACACTTGGTCCCCAGCTGGCACCACTCTTTGGTAAGATCTTGTAAACTTTAGAACTAGAGACTTACTGATGAAAGTGCTGCGGGAGCAGGCTTTGAGAATTTATTGCTTCATCCCCACTTCCTGCTCTCTTTTTCTGCTTCCTGTGAGCCCTTGCTGTAATGCTACTCCCACCTTTACAAAGTCTATCCCTCTATATCATAAACAAAAATAAACCCTTTCTTCCTTAAGTTGTTTTTGATCTTATTTTTCCCCATGGCAACAGAAAACTCACATATATCAGGTTTTAAGTCAAGCACATCAAAAAATTATGAACATAGTGCTTGGTAAACCTAAAAAAATAATAATAGAAAGAAAAACTTTCAACGGATACATCAGTTACTACTAATTATAGAAATTCTTGGCACAACTTAGTTTTTGTTGTTGTTATCATCGTTTTTATTTGCTGTTTATTTTGTTTTGTTGGTGTTGTGGTTTTTTTTCTCTCCATTCTATCTTGGGACTCATGGTTGGACTCTCATCTTGATGACTAAAGAATAGAACAATTCAGTACTAGAGAACTGTTTAGAGTTAAAAAAGATGTTCCTTTCAGGTAGGATTGCTTTATCAAAGTATTATCAATGAAATATACATATTGTTTCATATATCACATAAACCAACGACAAGTTTGTGGGAGTTCAAAGTGTGGTTAGTCAAACCATGTGTTTATCTCGGGATGTGATATTGAAGCTTCTTTCGGCTGAGAAATAGGACATCTTCTTCCATAGTTCTCTAGAAGAATGATGGGAGTCATGGGAACAAAGTTCTGAACTATTTAAAAGCATGGTCACCTAGCTCCACCTTCAGAGGTCTATAGCAAACAAATGTCTTTTTCCATTAAGTTCTAGGGACACTCATAGAAATAAATCTCCAATAAGACTAATCCTACAGTTATTAGATTTTCAACCTCCATAAAGCTATTCATCAGAAACACAGACAGAATGATACACAAAATGACATGTTAAAATTAAAACAATTACAGCAATTCAAAGTGAACTATTAAGAAAATCTAGTCATCTACACTTTCCCACACATATCATCAGCTTAGGCTTTTTTAGTGTTTCCAATGACTGCTTAAATTGCAATGGAGATTTCCTAAAAATTATACTAAATTAAAATTGATAAATTCCTTTGGGATGTTAATCATCAATATTCACTTCAAAAAATCAATTTTCAAAGTTAACCGAAATGCCTATTAAAGTCTTAAGCACTGGTGATATTTGTTAGAATAAAAAGGGATTCAAGATAAGCCATAATTGCTATTGTGCTGAAATATGGAGATATCAATTAATTCATAATCTAAAGGTAAGTACTGAGTAAGGCTACACAGAAATGCAAACAAAGTGAGCACTCTGTCAAACAAAATCTGAACATTCTTGTTGTCCTTTAACAGAACAACTATTCAGCACATGCCATAACCAAACTTTCAAAATGACAGACATTTCAAATGTACCTGATTTCTCTCTGGAATTCTTGACATACTTACTGTTGTGAAGCAGATAGGTTAAACATGTTATGACCATAATAAGTGTATGGTGAATTTCAAGTAATAAAAGTAAACAGCCAAAGTATTATTTTATTTATTTTTTCTTTTATTTTTTTGTTGATTTAACTTTTATTGCATTTTGATGAGAAAAGATACATGATTTCAATTTATCTGAAATTGTTAACATTTAAAATCATATTTTAAGTAAATAGAATTAAATCACATTCTTCTTTTCCTTTTCTACTCCAACTCCTCCAAAAGACCCCCCTTCAATTCCTACAATACTTTTTATATCATATTCTTTAAAATTTATAACAATAAAAATGAATATTATAAAAGTTGTTTGATATAAAACAACAATCAATTTAACAGTCTTATGTAGATGCTTGTCTACAGTACTGAAAATACAAACTTTTTTCTCAATATAAATTTTAAATATCTCCAAACATATTAACTGTATATTTTAAAATAATACATCACTACTAGTATTTTTATAATGAACATAAATATATAAAGTCTTTTTCTTTTATATTTAGTAGAGCTTAAAATCGTTGCTCTTACTGTGGTACAAGGCCAAAATAAGAACAATTTTTAGACATTGTATTTTATTGTAATAAGGCTGTACTGCAAAGCAAATGCATCACCAAAGGATTTTACCTCCGTTGTAGGTAAGCTGAGAGTTGACAGTTCGGCTGTGCCAAGGAATGAATTGTAGGTATAATTTGGATACAGACTTCCTGCTATGGTCAAAGCTAATTGACTTGAGTGAGTGACTTTATTCTCAGCCCACAGAGAACAGATTACATTCATTTTTGAAATGGTGTACGTCAAACTAAGTAAAAAGAATGTTTCCTTTATCAAGTAATACACAAGTATTATAGGACTCTATTCTGTCTCTAGTATGAAGGGGAAGTTCATGACATTAGCACAGATCTAAATAGCTACTAGGATTTCAAAATATCTTCTCCATAAGACCAACTTACTCAGGGCACTTTCTTGAGAACATTTCTCCCAAGTGACCATAAGCAGCAAGTGGAAATACAACAGATGTCACCAGGGATGCTGGGACTTTTGTTCATTACCAGTTTATCAAAATTGTTAATAAACACTTAAATCTGTATTTTGGTTTCCTGGTGATCCAAAGAAATTAGGAAACAAAAACTGATAAAAATAGATATATTTAAATTTTAGTCAGATGAAAAGTATCTAATTTTCTGATAAAACATGAGACAAAGACCAGAATATATAAAAATTTAATTTTGATGTAACATCAGTGGTCCTTTCTATGGGAGAAAATGACTAAGAAACAGATTGCCCTCATTGTTTTCACTCATTGTTACTGACATACCATTTCTGTCCTTGAAGAAAATGGTATAGACATCTGATCTTAGATAATTATTGTTGAAAGAAAAGGGAGTCTCAGAAATTTTATGACTTAATAGATATAACATCTCTACCTTTCTAGGGCTTTCCAAAGATGTTTGTGTGTAAAATATTTTTTCCTTGTTAAATATATAATTGAAGTACTATAGAGGAAATCTTCAGATCCAAGACTCTTGCTTATCTACACATCTTGAACAATAAATCTGAAAATGGTTGCTATGTTTTTGTATATTTTAATATGTTATGAAATTGAAAGGAAAGATACAGTATTGCGTAGTTTCTTTTTTAAACATTCTAAGCCTTTCATGAAGATTTTGCAGACACAAATTTTTATCATTTTTCTTTAAAATTCACAAGGAACTAATCGAAATGTCAAATACAGAAGTAAATTTTTTCATACACATAAATACTGGCAACATAATCCTTAAGACATCTAGATTGCACATAGGACTCCATAACCAATATGGCATTCTTCCTTGCCATTGTTACCAGAAGAATATGAACAATAATGTTCTGAAAAAGAGTCAACTCTCTAATAGTTAACATCAGTATAATCATGCTTGGTCATTTAAAGTGCATATAACAATTTTCTACATACCTGATCACAATAATTTCAATTCTGCTTTCTAACACAATGTCCTAAGAAATTCTTCAATCCCCTCCCACCTCGTTTTATACAATTTTGTGTCTAGAATTCATATATTAAGTCCTGTCATTCTACATGTAAATACTGAGAATAGAATGCCATTATGAAGAAACAATAAGGAAGAAAAACCAATCTAAGAGAGATTTTTCAATTCAATTTTTTCAATAAATTATAATATGACCTCATCATAATGAGGGTGAACATTATAGCTTAATTATGAAATGAGTATTTAGGAAGTATAATTGGGGACTAATCAAAATAACAATGACCCAAAACATTTTAAATTAGAGACCATGAATATGAAACATCAAAATTATAGAAATCTTCCTATTTTTTTCAGTACTTTACTCTTCTTGAGATAAATTGAGGAATGCAAAGAGCAATAATATAGATGATGATGAGACCCACTTTAGTTTTCAAGTCATTTATCCAACTACTAGTTTCTAAATTTGACCAGCTAGACATTTGGTAAATAAAATAAAATAAAATAAAATGTATTCTGTCCCACCATTGAAAGATGATAGTATAGTTGAGAAAATATCTTCAAAAATTTTTGTAAGTTATTCATTAATTTTCAATGAAAAATACTTTTTTCAAAGAAAATTTAATTTTTTAAAAAGTTCTAGGTCTTGGTGAAATGAATTAAAAATGTCAGTTATAGGTTATTCTATATTAGCTTCTATTGCTATGCTAAGAAAATGACCAAAAGCAACTAGGGGAAAGAATGGTTTACTTCAGCTTAACTTTGTCTATCACAATGGAAAATCAGGTCAGTAACTTGAGGTATGAAACTTGATACAGGATCTGCACAGAATGGGTGTTGCTTATTGGCTTGCTTCCCAAGGATTGATCAGGCTATTCTCTTACAGACAACAGTTTCTTATAACACAGGCATCTCAGTGATGGCAGCATCCTCTGAGAACTGGGAACTCACACAACACTCATGACTCACAAAAATGCCCTACAGACTGTCTACAGACAAACTGATGGAGCGGTTTCTCAACTGAAGTTATTTTTCTCACATGACTCTAGATTTTGTCAAGTTGACAAAAATAACTAGAACACTAGTGATATTGTATTATTGCAATTTTCACACATCACTATTGAAAATGCAAAATAAACTATTTTTTTTCTTGCTGATAAATACTAAGCAAATTAAACAGGCCAACCACTATGCATGTTATGAGATTATGTAGACATATTCTAAAAGAACTCTAATAGAAGTCATATCTAAACACAGTAATCTAAATTAAAATGTTGAAATATATGTTCCTCTACTCATGTATCATTATTATGTGTTGTCTGGTGAAGATGTAGCATTAAAGTAGAATGTGTTTGGGTTTGGTGACTGCATAGGGATGGATGGGGCAGTCTCTGGACATGTATCCTCTAGTCTCTATATTTTGTCTCTGTATCTTCTGCATGGGTATTGTGTTCCCCCTTCTAAGAAGGACTGAAGTATCCACACTTTGGACTTCCTTCTTCTTGAGCTTCATGTGGTATGAATTCTATCTTGGGTATTCAGAGCTTCTGGGCTAATATCCACTTATCAGTGAGTGCATATCATGTGTGTTCTTTTGTGATTGGGTTACCTCACTCAGTATATTTTCTAGTTTTATCTATTTTCCTAAGAATTTCATGAATTCATTGTTTTTAATACAATTTAGTACTGAGTAGTACTCCATTGTGTAAATGTACCATATTTTCTGTGTCCATTCCTCTGTTGAGAGGTATCTGTGTTCTTTCAGAAGCCAACAAGTGTTTGCTGACAGGAGCCTGATATAGCTGTCTCCTGAGAGGCTCTACCAATACCTGACAAATACAGAGATGGATACTTGCAGTCAATCATTGGACTGAGCACAGGAACCCCAATAGAAGAGCTAGAGAAAGGACCCAAAGAACTGAAGTAGTTTGCAGTCCATAGGAGGAACAACAATATGAATCAACCAGTACCCCCAGAGATCACATGGTCTAAACCACCAACCAAAGAGTACACATGGAGGGACCAATGGCTCTAGCCGCACATGTAGCAGAGGATGGCCTTTTGGCCATCAATGAGAGGAGAGGCCCTTGGTCCTGTGAAGGTTTGATGCCCTAGTGTAGGGGAAGGCCAGGACCAGAAAGAGGGAGTGGGTGGGTTGGTCAGAAGGGAGTGGGGGGGAAGTGATAGGGGGTTTTCAGAGGGGAAACCAGGAAAGGGAATAACATTTGAAATGTAAATAAAGAAAATATCTAATAAAAAATTAGAAGAATGTGACAGATAGTGAGGTGTTAAGGATTCCATGAAAAACCTCACATATTAAAATAAGAGAAAGAGAAAAAAAGGGAGGAAAACTCCTCAATAGAGGTTAACCAAAACCAGCTCTTCATAATGGTGAATGCACAGAGACACACCAGCATGTCCTGAATTGCCACATTCACTCCAGTAGAGTCTGCATGACAGCAGTCCCTGAGGCAAAAAGCTTCAAATAAGTTAGTCTCCTGGAGCCCTTTTGGCATTTCCTATCTCAGAAGTGGTCCAGATTTGTCCTTGAAATAGTCAATGGAGTGTCTCACATGCTTTCTTTCTGTATTAGGTGTAAAGGTGCCCTCATGGAATGATTTGACTAAAAGTTACGCTAAACTAGACTTTGCTTTCTGACCTCCACCAATGTCCCAACATCCTAGTCTAGGCTGAGCTGAACCTCGGGCCTGGAATTTTGTAAAGAATGTTACCCGTTCAGACTAATTGCCTCCAGCATTGTTAGGGAGATAGTGAAGGAGGTCCTCCATTGAAGTTTACTGAATAAGAGTTAATTATCCCAGGGTAGGTTCAACTAAGAATCCTCATTACAGTCACTTATGGCAGACCACATTAGAATTGATGCTGAGTCACTCCCAGGAATTAGATTTTTTTTCTTTTTTTTGTTCTAGGTAAGGTCAGCAATAATGGAACCCCTAGGGCATACTTCTGCTAGCTCAGAGGATTAGCATAGTGGGTGTTTACTAAGGACTGGTTGGCCATGGGCTATACAATAGACTGGAATGGAAACTATTTGCACCTGGCTTCTAAGATTAAAATGACCTTAGATAAGGCTGACTTTCTTTCAGTTGTAACCTGCTTAGTTCCTGTCAATTTACATGTATATACTTTTCTATAGAACCATAGTTGCTTGAATTCTGTGAGCAAATTATCAAACACTGTGGAAATCCTGGACATGAGATCTATCTCTAATATAAATATGCTCTCTGGAGTCCCATTGCTTGTGACCAACTTCTATTGTGAATACATTCAGGAGATTGGAGCCTTTAAATATCTAGAGTCTTAAAAGTATCATAATTAATAATACATCCAAATTGGTATCTGATTATTGAAAACTTGGCTGGTAGTTTTTGGAGGAAAGGTGGGAAGGCACTAACACACTTAGAATTGCAAGCATAAATAGAACATTTTTTCTTCAGGAAAAATTTACTTTTCAGAATTAAATATTTTTATGAGAAGTCATGGTGATTAAAATAGATATATACACCTGAAAAATTTTGTCTTCTTAATTTTTATCTCTGTGTGTATGTTGTTCTGTCTTTATCTTTGTCTATCTCTATGTCTCTCTCTCTCTCTCTCTCTCTCTCTCTCTCTATTTCTTCTACTTTTTCTCAATCTCCCACATGTGTATTAGTTATTGAGCTACATTTGTTATTTGTTCTTTTAGCATAAAGTAGAAATACATTTTGGTGCATTCTAGTCATAACCTATTTCTAATATTATAAGAAAAAAATGTAAGAATTACTTAAAGCATACATTAATACCATTATTATACCAGATAAAACACCATTAAAACAAACTGATTTCCTGTATTTGCAGTTCAATGCCATTAAAAATATGCCCTGAGCTTTCAGGGCAGTGTCAGCATACCAGAGAGGCTAATGGCAAATGTTTTTGGCATCCTCCATCACACCATGCCCCTCTTTTCAGCCTAGTTCTCTCAGAGCAGAAAGGCTGTATTTGAGTAAGTAAAAATCAGGACAGTTGAATTTTGAAGACAGTGTATATTAAATTGTGAAATGGTTATAGTATCTTTCATTTGTATAGAGAGGAGAGAATTGTTAAGTTAAGATTTAGCACCTTTTCTTATTTTCCAATAGTGCACAGGACACAGCTCTGGGCTTTGTTTGGCTGCTGATTTTTATTTCCTTATGAATTTACAAGCTGCTTGCTGTTAATTAAAGGCATCTTTCTAAATATAATTTGCATATTGCAACATCCTGAAATATAAAATGTTGGTATTCAGAGGACATTATTTGGCAGGGGAAAATAGCTTCAACTTCTCTATTCCTAGTATTCAAAGATGCAAGATACACGTAGTCATACACAGTTCTAATGTTAGCTGGTTCCATCATTTCTTGTCATTTTATCAACTGCATGTCTCTTTCTTTTTCACTTTAATAATTGGGAGAGGACTTTCATTTTTTTCCCACACAGTACGCCTTTTATTTCCTATAGTAATATGTGGAAAATTTTAATTACATTCTCTTTTTGGTTTCTTTCCATCTGTCTCAATTACATCTACTTTCATTTTTTGCTTTGCATCCATCTGTATAATTATCATGTATTTTTATCAGAGTAGATTATACTTCCTCCTTTAATCTAAGGGTATGTGAAAAATGGCATGTAATTACTCATTACTTTTGATATACAAAGTGCTGTCAACCTTTATGCTTGGCTTTTTATAGATTCTACATTTATTTTACTTAATTGCATATTGTGTCACCATTAGTTGAAGGATACAAACTAAATATCTTTAGATTTTTATTTTCACTTCTGATCATTAGGCTTCCTGATTAATTACTGTAAATGTCAGTGGTCAGTGCATAGGTTCTTCTCTGCCTAAAAATGCAATTCTACCACAAAAATGAAACCAAAGGGATAACTTTTCCTTTCTCGGTGAAACTTTTGTTCCTAAGGACTAGGATCAGAAAATGAGTACTCTTCTGCGTTTGTAATTGGATCGGCAATAATATCACAGGCATTGTTGGAGCAACTGATCTTAACTCTATTATATCTGCTTTATCTCCTGCATTACATTTAAGCAAGTTTCTTAACTTAGTCTTTGTCCATGTCTGCATTGGTACCATGAACTGTAGATGACTGCTATTTGCAAGCATAGTGTTACTTGGAACCTGGAGTTAAGGCAGGAGTTTTAAGTAGAATATGAGCATAATGAAAGTTGTAGATATTAATATATAATATAAACAATATTCTTATATCACTTAAACTATCTATAATTCAGTTGCATACATCTATGTTGAGAAAGGTAATATGGCAATTTAACAATGCTAGAACATCCTGTGCAGTTAACTTAGTTCTTAACATTCTACTCCCTCATCTTTAAATTGACTAGAAGGCTAACTTTGAGGATCAGCTTAAAATCTGAAAATAATCCATAGAGACAGCATATACAATCACAAATAGATCATGGAATTTATTTTTACTTCTTTTCACCTTTCCCTACTTTATTATTATAAAAAGTATCCCAATTAATAATGACTTCATCCCCAATATGATTAGAACCCTATAACCTACTCCATATAGATTCATCACTCTGTTATAGAAATCACATAATTCTAGGTAAACAGAGAAAAGATAACAACCTTTTATTGTGAACCTTTCTGACTTATTCATTATATAGATATATCAATCTGAATAAATTCAATATGATCTTCCAATGATTTCTTAAATATCTCTATCTAGCCCAATAAGAGAAGAAGTGGTAAAAAGGGACAGAAATTTTGAGTTTCTGGGAAGTTATCAACTCTGAATCATATTCATGGATTTTGATATCAAATGTACCAGTAATTTTCTAGTGAACCATGAGCAAGTTACTAGAAATCAGTGTGTCTCAGTGTTCTTCTTTTAATCAGAAATGTCTACTCCACCTCCTAAGGAGATTACTGAGAAGTTAAAAAACATAATTACTGACTTGCTGAGCACAATGCCTAGCATGTGGACTCAGTCTAATTAGGCTGCTATTCTTTCATTCTGAGTATTCTTAAATATTTAAATTATAGGTAAATCAGAGATTTATGATTACGCAATTAAATTAAGATTATTTTTTTGCTAAAAGATAATGAAAACTTAACTCCCTGTGTATGGCAGCATTTATTTTTAGTTTTCAATCAGAGGTAGATGGCTTCTACTATCAAGAAATATCACATTGCATTATCTTTTTAGTTTTTGACAATTGTATGGTCAGAAATGTTTGGATTTATAGGATGAATAAAACTAATTCCAATATTTTTAATACATTTCAGGAATATTCACATTAAGTGTTATGACATATTTAAAAATAAAATAACCTTGATAGCCATAGAAATTATATTTTATTTTCAAATTTGAACATATGTATATATATATATATATATGTATAATATACCATTGTTTTATATTTTGCATTGTATACATAAATATGAATTTTCTTATACAAATAGATCACTTTCTAGGCTATCCAACTACAACAAAAACAAAACTTTGAAATTTAGTTGTCAGTATTATTATTTTCTATTGAAATTTCCTTACCCTGGCTTGCAGTTGTCCATCTTCATGATTATCCTTTATATTCTAGTTGTCAATATTCTAAATTATTTTTCATTAGTGACTAGTTTCAGTGCAATAAGTTCCACCCTAATGAATATATTAACTTAATCATTTTAGCTTAATTATTATGGCTAACATTCTGTATTTAAATAATCAGAAATATCAAGCAAGATATTAAAGTAGAAAATATTACAGTGTAATGTCAAAAAATAATATTAAATTTATAGAAGAAACTCAACTCAGAACTCAGGCTTTAATTCCTGTCAAAGCAGATCCTGTAACAATATCAGGAGTCACTAAGTTGGTTATCTTCTAAGATAGGTCATCTTCTGAAGAGGAATTGAGATAGAGACAAAGAAGAAAATGAATAGAGCATTAGTTAACTAATTGTAATTGTCTAAATGGGACTTATTTGTAGCATGACACTGATGAAGGCTCTATCAGCCACATTAGAACAAATCTTTAAGAAGCTAGGAAGGGGGCAGGGAGAGACACCAAAGTGACTAGCACCAAAGGCTCCAACAGAGGACCTGTAACTATTGAAAGTCAAAACTTCACATTTAAAAAGTATAGCTGCTGGGGGCCCCAGCTTGGGTGAGAAAGAGAAATTATACAGGCTGGAGTTGGGGCTGAGTTCCCAAACTTCAGGGCATCTAGATACTGCTAGGAACCAAAAGGCACAAGGAGTTCCAAATCAAGGATCCCATGGGGTGTGGTAGGGAGAATCCGGCTTAGCTCAGGGTGACTGTCTGGAGTAAGGAGGGGCCTTCTGCTGGAGACTTGGTGGAAGCAAGAATCTGTATAAAGAAGGACTACCCCTACTATAATAGTGGTTCTTGATGAGAGGGAAAATTCTTACTTGTCTAAACTGATTATTCATAGTGGGAAATGGATACATACAACTTACTCAGGGTTGAACAGATATTAAATACCTTCTGCAAGGAGGATGTCTCTGAAGGCCTACTTGTTGGCTAAAACCTAAGGACTGGCCCATCTAGATACCATATTAGCATATAGAACTCTGGGCTCTGTGTTATGTGACAAGTTGTCACAATCCTCATATGTGGTGTCATGGTCTAGCATTGGATCTGAGTCAGGAATAGATGAAAAGCTTATCTTTCTAAGATTAGAGAATTCCCAGGGTTTCTGAATCTGCTCAACTTCCTGCCCCCGCTTTTTTTGTGGGGTAAGTAGATCTGGTGACACAATTCCACTTGCTCCACAGGGGGGGTCATAGAGAATTTTAATGGATCAATTCAATAATATATTAACACTTGTCTTACTTATTCAGGCTAGTACCATGGCACAGCACATAATTCAATTATTTTAATGCATTCAAGCAAATAGAAAGACCCAACAGAATGCTATGTCCAAGGCTGACATTCCAGATAAAAGTCATTTTTTATCAGTTACTTTTCTTTGTGCTGTGCTAGAATCTTGGGCAAAGGTAACTTAGGGTAGGTACGTTTGACTCACACTTTAAGAGCACACTCTAACATGTCTATCAAGTTGTGGTTGCAGGATATGAGGGAGCTGGTCACATTGCATAATGCTATTGGGAAGTTGAAACCTAGAGTATGGTATTCAACTCTTTACTGCATTTTGTTTAGTACATGATCCCAGCTCATGTAATATTGTTGCTCATATTTAGTTTAGGTTTTTCTATCTCAATTAGGCCAATATAAGAGCCACCACAGAGACATTCAATTAGTAAGTTTTCAGGAGGCTGATATTGTCTATTCAAGTTGGCTTATTAAGATAACCAGCCAAAGCCCATGACTTTTCAATGAGATACCAAATCATATCACTGTTAAGTAATTACCTTCCAGTGCTTGTTCTTATTTCCACAATTCTTATTGTTTCAACCTGTTTGAAAATCAAATGAATCTTCTGAAACTGAAATTATTCTCTCTAGTATGGACTCCTAGATAGCAAAAATACTGTGACTTATTTTTAATGTACTGTGGCACATATAAAAATACTTCCATTCCAAAAGTGAGAAAAGTAGGCATAGTCAGGAAAGATTCAACCAAAGAAAGATCAAAATTCATCAGAACAAGCATTTCCTCCCATAGTCCTCATCTGCCATAGTACTGAGAATGGAATCTTGGACACCAGAGGGCCTCAGTACTGTGGACGCTTTAGCTCTTCTGACTGTATGACATAGCTCCCCTCCCTATATGCAATGTTCTCTTGACATTTTATTTAACAAACAAATCAGTCTATTGTTTCTATATTCAGTTTTATGTAGTTTTTAGGGATATGGGAAAAATGAAGACAAACTCTTTGCCAAAATGTAACCTGGTTCTCTTGTCAGCTCAGGATGCAGTCATTGTCCTACTTTGAGGCCTCATTCTCTCGTTCTTTACCTTCCTATTTCACTTGCCATTTTATTTTTCTTTCAAAGTCTCTCCAAAATATCTCAAGGCATTCTGTTTCGTTATTGGATTGCTGTTGTTTGTTTTGTTGTTGTTGATGAGGTTTTCGTAGCACAATGTTGAAAATGCCACAAATTTCCCCTCACCAACCAGTTTGAGATGAATCAAAACAACATATCTTAATGTAAAATACCAAACACTCGAGTTCTTATCTAAATTTTGGATTAGTTGGTTATCTCTGTGCGAAACTTCCCAAAATAAGCAATTTGAGAGTACAAAGGTTAATCTTGGTTCAAGATGTCCATGTACAAACATTCAACCTGAAGGAAAACCTGGTAGCAGAAGCCTGAGGCAGATGTCATTTGTCTGCCTTCAGGATGGATGTTTCGGCAGCCCATAGGGGTGAAGGCTCTAGGGAAGCACAAGCTTGACTCCCACACTTTATTTATTTTTATTGAATATTCTTTTTATTTACATTTCAAATGTTATCACCTTTCCTGGTTTCCCCTCTGGAAACCCTCTATCCCATTCCCTTCCCCCTGCTCACCAACCCAATCCCTCCCACTTCCCTGTCCTGGCATTTCCCTATACTTGGTTATCTAGCCTTCACAGGACCAAGGGCCTCTCCTCCCATTGATGTTGAACATGGCCATCCTCTGTTACATATGCAGCTGCAGCCATGAGTCCCTCCATGTGTATTGTTTGGTCAGTGATTTAGTTCCCAGGAATTCTGGGGGTACTGGTAGTTTCATATTTTTGTTCCTCCTATGAAGTTGCAAGATCCTTCAGCTCCTTCAATATTTTCTCTATCTCCTCCACTGGAGACCATGTGCTCAACCCAATGGTTGGCTAAGAGCACTCAACTCTGTATTTGACAGGCACAGGAAGAACCTCTCAGGAGACAGCTATATCAGGATCCTGATTCGCATCCACAATAGTGTCTGGGTTTGGTGACTGTACATGGAATGGATCCCCAGGTGGGGCAGTTTCTGGATGGTCTTTCCTTCAGTTTCTGCTCCACACCTTGTCTCTGTATCTATTCCCATGGGTATTTTGTTCCCCTTTCTAAGAAGGACTGCAGTATCCATACTTTGTTCTTCATTCTTCTTGAGCTTCATTTGATCTGTGAATAGTATTTTGGGTATTCTGAGCTTCTGGGCTAATATCCACGTATCAGTGAGTGCATACCATGTGTGTTCTTTTGTGATTGGGTTATCTCACTCAGGATGATATTTTATAGTTCCATCCACTTGTCTAATAATTTCATGAATTCATTGTTTTTAATAGCTGAGTAGTACTCCATTGTGTACCTGTACCACATTATCTTTATACATTCCTCTGTTGAGGGACATCTGCATTGTTTGCAGTTTCTGGCTATTATAAATAAGGCTGCTATGAACATAGGAAAGCATGTCTCCTTATTTCATGTTGGAGCATCTTCTGGATATATGCTCAGGGGTGGTATAGCTGGGTCCACCAGTAGTACTATGTCCAATTTTCTGAGGAACCACAAAAACTGCATGGTATTGGTACAGTGGCAGGTAGGTTGATCAATGGAACAGAACTGAAGACCCAGAAATGAACGCATACAACTATGGTCACTTGATCTTTGACAAAGGAGCTAAAACCATCCAGTGGAAAAAGGACAGCATTTTTAACAAATCGGGATGGTTCAAATGGCAGATAGTTACCATGCAGAAGAGTGCAAATAGATCCATACTTACCTCATTGTATAAATCTCAAGTCCAAGTGAATCAAAGACCTTCACATAAAACAAGATACACTGAAACTAATAGAAAAGAAAGTAGGGAAGAGCCTTGAGCACATGGGCACAGGGTGAAATTTCCTGAACAGAACACCAATGGCTTATGCTCTAAGATCAAGAATTGACAAATGGGACCTCATAAAATTACAAAGCTTCTGTAAGGTAAAGGACACTGTCAATAGGACAAAAGGATAACCAACAAATTGGGAAAAAATCTTTACCAACCCTATATCTGATACAGGGCTAATATCTAATATATACAAAGATCTCAAGAAGTTAGACTCCAGAAAACCAAATAACCTTATTAAAAATGGAGTATAGAGCTAAACAATGAATTTTCAACTTAGGAATACTGAATGGTTGAGAAGCACCTAAAGAAACGTTCAACATCCTTAGTCATCAGGGAAATGTAAATCAAAACAACTATGAGATTCCACGTCACACCAGTCAGAATGGCTAAGATCAAAAACTCAGGGGACAGCAGATGCTGGCGAGGTTATGAAGAAAAAAGAATACTACTCCACTGCATGAAGGATTTGAAGAGGGTAGTCCTAAACTTGAGTTGTATAGCTATTATGTTCAACAATAGGGCTTTGCCCTGAGGTTGTAGAGAGTAACACGACACAATATGTCATTGTGGGCATGGGTTGTTTGGAAATTCTCATGGGTTTCCTTTGAACAACAACTCAATTAGATGTAACCCATTCCTACTGCTGGAAGTTTTATTAGGTGATGAAAGATGTACAGTTAGGTCATAGTCTCCCCATTATGTGGCTATTTTATTTAAATCACTTTCATGTATGTATATATTTTAGGAAACTTTTACTGTAATAGGTTTCTAAACAGCCCCTTAAATAGCCATTTACTTTAGCTGTGCCTTCTATAGTCCCTCCCTCATCTTCCTCTCTCTCAACATTAGATCCTCTGTTCCAGTCCTAACAAGAAAGAAAATAGTGTTCCACTATTTCATATCCTTGTAATGGTGAACTATCATTTGTTTTTATTGAACTTGGTCATTCTGAATATTGTAAAATGGAGTCTTAATGTAGTTTTGATTTTTTTTTTTGAGACAGTGTTTCTCTGTATAACCCTGGCTGACATGGAACTCATTCTGTAGACCAGGCTGGTGTCAAACTCAGAAATCTGCCTTCCTCTACCTCCCAAGTGCTGGGATTAAAGGTGTGTGTCACAACTGCCAGGCTGATTTGTGTTTCTTTGATGATTGAGGATGTTGAACACTTCTTCAAGTGCATCTCAGCCATGTGATTTCCTCTTTTCAGGAAACTCTGCTTAGATCTGTATACTATTTTTAATTAAATTATTTGTTATCATGATATGTGCTTCATTTAATTCTTTATATATTTTGTATATTATCCCTCTATTGGATGTATAGCTGGCAAAAATACTTTTCCATTCTTTAGACCTCCTAGGAATGGACGAAAGGGATCAAATTGGAAAGAGTAGAATGTGGCTGAGAGTATGAAAGGACAGTAAAAGTAAATGGACATATAATGAGTTGTGTGAAAATATAACAGAAGTTTCCATATATATATATATATATATATATATATATATATATATATATATATGCATGTATGTATAAAATGATTTAAATTAAATAACCAATCTACATATTCAACACAATCCCCATCAAACTTCTAACATAATTCTTCACAGACATTGAAAGTACAATTTTTAGGTTCATATAAAAACACATGCACACTTAAGATGTATGTTTTTCAAAAATCATTTGTCTCAATTTTCACAAATAATCATATAAAAATTACATAATATTTTGCATTATAAACCTCAGCTATAGTTTTGGGTTTTTGGATATTTGGTCCTCAAGCAGTGGAAGAGTTTTGGAAGTTTAGAAAGTGTGGTCTTTTTGAGGAATATATGGCTGAAAGTAGGATTTTAGGAGTTAAATACTCACATGACTTCTAGTTTTCTTCATCTCCTCATCAGTTTAATTATATCCACAAGTAATCATAAAGCACAATCTAATGTTAAATACTCCTAATGAATCAAAAATTTTCCTTTTATGAATTTATGATTGTTCTATTTGATTACACATATATTCGAATGCCATTTCTCTGGTTTTTGAGCTACCATATGGTTTCTGGGAATTGATATCAGGACCTCTGGAAGAGCAGTCAATGTTCTCAAGATCTGAACCATCTCTCCAGCCCTCTTCTTTTTTATTAATCATGTTATTTGCTCACATTTTAAATGATATTCTCCTTCCAGGTTATCCCTCCACAGAATCACCTTACCAACCTCCCCTCTCCCCCTCCCCTTTGCCTCTGTGAGGGAGCTCCTCTACACACTCACCCACTCCTACCTCATCATTCTAGCATTGTCCTTCACTAGGGCACTAAGACTCCACAGGACCAAGGGCCTCCCCTCCCATTGATGTCAAATAAGACCATCCTCTGCTACATATATATCTCGAGCCTCTGTGTATACTCTGGTTGATGGTTTAGTCTCTTGGAGCTCTGGGTGGTCCAGTTAGTTGATATTATTCTTCTTATGTCAATCCCCTTTAGCTTCTTCAGTCCTTCCCCTAGCTCTTCCATTGGGATCCCCAGGCTCAGTCCAAATATTTGATTGTGAAGATCTGCATCTGTTTTTTATTTCTCCCTAGTCCAAGGTCATTGTCATGGCTGACAGCTTTGAGTTTAGTCTTCACTTATAAGACCGCATGATGTATGTTTCATCTGAATCCAGTTTTGTAAATAGGAATAGGTATCTACAATGAGTAAAGTGAAACATGATTCTAATCTATCAAACTGGATTAAACCATAAATGTCTAACTCCTATCTCTGTTTGGAAAGTACCTGATCACAGCACTTGACTAAATTTACTTCTGCTTCAAACTTGCATAAGTTTTTGTCCTTGTGATCACTAGATGTCTTATCTAACCATGGACAATAAGGAACAGAACAGCTAGATGATTCATGCCTATATCAGGCCTCCTGAAGCATCCTATTTTTGAATGGGATTTCTCATTCACTGGAGGTAAGTTTCTTTAAAATTGCACTGTAACCTGAGATTCTATCCATGTAATTTTCATCTATTCCTTTCTTCTTGCAGAGGAAGCTCCAGGCTCACCACAACTGTCCATATTTTCAACTCTTTATCTTTCATAGACAATTGTTATAGAAAAATCTAGTGTGTATCTAACTCCATAGTCAAGATAGCTTTGAAAAGTCAGCACATTCACAAAATAGGAGGTGATCATATTCTCAATTATCTTTACTAATTTTCCCACTTATCTCATTTATTATTTATTTTTAATTCAATATTGTATTTTATTTCCTCTAATATATTTTAATTTCAATGAATAGTAACAGAATTTTTATTGAAAACATATTTTTCTCTCACACAATAGTCCTCCACCACAGTTCCCCACGTCCACTTCTTCCAGCTCCTTGTCTCCTCCTTTCTACCACAGATTGACTTCCTGTTTTTTTCCCTTCAGGAAGGAGCAGGTCTCAAAGACATGATAGTAAAAGAAACAAAACAAGGATTTAACAAGAAAAGGCAAAAACCATCATATTAAGGGTGGACAAGGCAACACAATGGGGGGAAAAGAGCCTACAGAGCTAGAAAAAAGTAAAAGATATACCTACTACCAATATTAGGATTCCCACAAAACCACCAAACTAATAGGCATTAGTATATTACCAGATGACCTGATGTAGACCCATGCAGGCCCTGTGCTGATTGCTATTTCCTTCCTTTTCTGTGAGCCCATGTTAGCCCTGCTTAGTTGAGTCTGTGGGCCATGTTCTTCTGGTGTCCTCCAATGCTTCTGACTCCTACAATCTTTCTTCCTGATCTTCTGTAAGATTCCCCCAGCATCTAGAGAGATTGCTAATTTAGACTCTCTGTCTCTGTCTCTGTCTCTGTCTCTGTCTCTGTCTCTGTCTCTCTCTCTCTCTCTCTCTCTCTCTCTCTCTCTCCATATAATGTCCAACTTAGGCTTTCTACACCTGTACCTGTTCACAAATGTTTTTGGAGAAAGGCTCTCTGATGATGCCTAGACAAGACACCAGTCTTTGAGTATAACAGAATATCATTTCATTTATTATTTGTATCATTTTTATACTACTTTCTATTTTACTGTTTACTGTTTTCTAAGGATAGATTCCTTGTTTTATATATTGTGATAGAATTCAATAAAATATACTTTGCTTTTTAAGCAAAATATTCTCATTTAAAATTATATATTAAAAACTGTTATTTTTCTGGATATCACTTACATATTAATGTATTTAATATCAAATCACTTTGAATTGGAACAACTTTTATCTCAATCAGTATGTATAACCATTTAGGAAAGAGCATAATTAAATAACTAATGATAAAGATATAGATCTAGATATTTTTGAGTCAGGGTCCTTGTGTTTTGTTTCAGGTTTTCTGTTTCTTTTTTATTTTTATGTAGAGGAAGGAACAAGAAATTGAACAGGATATAGAAGAAAGAAAATGGTATATTATTTAAGTAAGAGAATGAACTGAATGGATATTTTTAGAGAGATGTCCAAGCCAAAACAATTCTAGTAAGACAATTTAAAATAAGCAAAGTATTGATAAAGGAATCAAGAAGATGCAAGGAAAATAAATTGTAAGAAAAAGTTCCTTGCACTTCATTGATTTTCTAAAGTTCTGACCCTAATTTTAGAAATTTGATTTTCTTCCAGGTACCCACTCAAGCAGAGAGCTATTATCTCTGTGAGCACATGAACTCTGAATGTCCAAGTGTTCCCCAAAATATTCCAGAACAGAGTTTTAAAGAGAAGAAAAATAAAAGAAGACCTCATTCACACCTTAAAATCTAAACTTTTAAAAATACAGTAAATATAACTATATAACACATCTCTCTCACCCTGTCACTCTCCTCTTATAGCTCTCTCTTTCCCTCCTTGTATGTGTGTGTGTGTGTGTGTGTGTGTGTGCGCGCGTGCACACACATGCTAATATTTTCTACTATTAAGAACTCAATATTCATGATGCTTGTTCATGAATTTTGAAGATAGAGAAATCAGATCAGAGAATTTTAGTAATTTGTGAAGGGAAAATTAGAATTATTAATAAGGGCGAAAGCCTTATTAAAATGTCATCCTTTACAGCATGCTGTATTGTCTTTTCATTAAAATCATTTGTTTTATATTATTAAAAATAACTAATATAATTTCAATATATTATTGGTAAATATATTGCATATTTCTAAGCCATGTCTATAAATTAATATTATGTTTCTATCAAGTATGGGCTTCACACATTTTCAGTGGTCATAATGCTCTTGGCAAAGCAAGCATTGGTACTTAACACCATTGATCTGACCTTGGATCTAAGATGAATAGACACATTAATATTTGACTCACTGGGCTACATTGCCTACCTGTATTTTGACCATTTTTCTTAATGACCCATTCTGCTGCCATAAATTGCTGTTGGGAAGAAACTAAGGGGATTGTTAAAAGTTTATAGATTTTGTTTGTCATTTACGCAAAGATTACTTGTGAAATCATATTAGTAAGTCCAATACTTGCAAATTTTTACAAAAAAAGTCATTACTTTCAAGTAACAGGGAAATATATATATATATATATATATATATATATATATATATTTCAGTTTATTCAGAGCCATATAGATGAAAATATCCTAACTAGATTAACATGTCATTACTATATTACATTGTTAAATATGTATAGGTTTTTTTCCTAGTGATAATATAGATTGTTTTAACTTAATATCTGGTATTTTTTACCATAATCTTACTTTAATACATATTTCCAAATGTAGAGCTGTCATGGTTTCCTAATAAAGCATGTAATGCATTAACTCTTCATATATGTATATAATTAGTTTTTATCAAATCTCTCACCTTTCCTATTTTCCAGTTCCTCCTATATTTCCTAGCACCCTTCGCTCCTAATTTTCTATGCTTTGGATTTAAAGTCACTGAGTCTCCTTAGTGCTCTCTCTCTGGGCATGAGTATAGAGCATCTACTTTATCATGTATAACTTCATCATGCTCCATACCATTGCAACCACCAATTGTCAGTATCTTCTTAGCTAGAATGGGCTTAACAAGCCTTTCCATATTCCATGCCAGTGTTAGCTGGTTTGAGTCTGAGCATGACTTGAACATTTAGTCATAGCTACTTTGAAATGGCCTAGTCATTCCCCACTAAAAATGTTCACACACAGAGATACCCACCACCTCTAGGTCTTAACAGCTTTCTGCACTGTTCTTCTTGATTTCCCTTGATTCTTTGTGTGTATATGCATGTACGTGTGTGTACATGTGTGTGTGTGTATGTGTGTGTTTATGTAAAATATAGATAATACATCTAGGGCTTAGTTTTTCATTCTTTGCATGTTGAACAGCTATGGGTTTCTGTATTAATTTCTGTGTATTACTGCTACTACTACTACTACTACTACTACTACTACTACTACTACTACTACTACAAAAAATCTCTGATTAGGCTTAAAAGATGACCCAACATATAAAGAATAAAGAGTGAGGATTTAGGATTTTGTCTATTTTGACTATATCTATTGAACAGAATAATAGAATTTAGTTTTCTTGTATGACTTGAAATTATCCATAGAGTTTTGACCTAGTTAATGGTTTGGGCAAGAATTCCACCTTGCCTTAAATCCAACTTAGAAAATTGTTGGTTATTCAATAATAAGCATACTAATATCATATCACTGAGATTCCTTTATCATATTAGTTATTATTATAGCTCAATATGTTCATGTCTGGTTAAGCAGAATGATTACACTTCTCTAAAAGCAGAATGAAAACAATAACAACAAACAACAGCAACAGCAGAATCAACAACAAAACAATGTAAATGCTAGATAATAGGGCTGCGGCTTTCAGGCATATACCTCATTGATTCTTCCATGCTCAGTGACCAAAAGTGTAGTGTCTTCAACCAGTCTAACCATCAAATTCTGGAGGGAACCAATAACAATGGAACTATCCTATGATGTGTAGAATAGAAGCTATCTGAGCAATAATTGAGTAATAATTGATCAGAAGTTTTCCATATTCTTTTAAAAGAATTTTTCTCATAGCAAATCCTATTTGGAGAAATATTGTTCTCCTGCTATAGTATAACTCTATTTGAACTCCTTTCATATATGTCTATGTGTCTATTTTAACAAGTTTTTACATTTATTGGCTTCCAAATAGCTTTTTTCAAATATATTTACTGTTAGTCATCCTTTTCATACTTTCCACTCTACCCAACTCGTCCACCCCCCACTCAACATGTCTTATTCCATCATTCCCTGCCCATATTACCTGTATTTATCACTCTTCTATGGACATATTTCATAATCTTCATCACTTGTACTAAAATTTAAGCAAAACTGTGTAAAAATTCAAAGCTCCTAGGTCTACAACCTTGCTTTCTCTCTTTTCTCCCACACCCTTCTCTTAGTAGTTTCTATAGCATCATCTCGTACTACATCTATGAGATCATTTTTACTAGTCTCTAAGAGATAGTCTCTTACTAGTTTCTATGAAATTCTGTTTTAGCTTCCTCATGGAAATGAGAAAATAATGGGATTACGTCAATTTTCTTTCTTATTTCACTAGGAGATTCTAAAGAAGGCAAACGATGTGGATTTGAGAGTAACAGTGTGTGATATATTTCTGAGTACTTTAAATATCATTTTTCAAATGAACAATGAAACAAAAGAGTACACATTGCTGATGTTTTAAAGTTCAATCATCAAAACTGTGAAGTAAATTTTTACTTGGTAAACATCAAATAGAATTTAAATTAAGTCTAACAAAGCAATTTTGACAATGAATGCTTATCTATCATAGCTCAGGGAAATGTTCCTTTTATAAGCCTAGCAGAGTTTCAGCTGGCAAATGTGCCCTTTAGTATTTTCTGGCACATTTCTTTCCTGGAGGTTCTTCCAAAAATACTACAGTCACAAAGACCTGAAATTTATAACTATGTAGAAAAAGAACCACCCCTACTACCAGCACTGCATTTAAGTTATTATTCCAGGGCTTCAAAATAAAGTTGTGGTGACTTGAACCCCAATATTGACATTTTGCTTAAATTCCACAGCAAAAAGTCAGTTCTACCTATAAATGACTCTAGATTACACTTTGACAAAAGTCATAAAAGCTGTCATCTCTTTCAATGTAGCTTAAGCATCTGGTGTAGTGGCTAAGATTTAATAAGACAGAAAATTATAAATTCTTTTTTGCTGGGTTAGATAGAATGAACATTAAGAAACAACACAAAAATGTCTATTTGGGGGGATTTATACATTTAATTTCTATGAAAATTAATTCATATTTCAACAATAGTAAAACTGTGCCATAACTATTAGTTGATTATTTATTAGAACTCAAAGATCATGTGATTCCAACTCTACTAAAGTGAAGCATAGATTTATAGAAAATTCATATCCAGCAACTTTACATTTATGTATAATTTTTGTGACAAGTCAATGCACTGAATCAATGAGTCTTAGGTGAATAACATCTACCAGTACCATCTGCTATGGCAATGACCAAAGAAAGCATGTTTCCCTCTTCATTTTCAGTTAGATGACTATTTGAAAAGAGTTGTTGCACATAAGGCACCTAAACTTTCAGAAAATACAGATGTATAGAACATTGTACTGCATAGATTATTGAACCTCACTCATTCTATTCTGTTGTATAAATATTAAGATTCATCAAAACAATAGCACAGAGAAAGGTAACAAAGTTCCCTGAAGTGATGATCA
This sequence comes from Mastomys coucha, assembly GCF_008632895.1. Taxonomy (NCBI): domain Eukaryota; kingdom Metazoa; phylum Chordata; class Mammalia; order Rodentia; family Muridae; genus Mastomys; species Mastomys coucha. The sequence continues at coordinate 76,655,194 of NW_022196894.1, forward strand.
AAATCAATATTTCAACCACAGAATTGGACTTCAAGAACTTGCAGTGAGTGCCTTCAATTTTACTCTTTGATAACAGGATTAATTATTTGGTTCTGAGGCAGCCTTGTTTATAGTACTCTTTGGTTGGTGATTTAGTCTCTCTGAGCTCTAGGACATCTGGTTAATTGATATTGTTGTTCTTCCTATGGGTTTGCAAACTCCTTAAGCTTCTTCAATCCCTTCTCTAACTCCTCCATTGGGGACCACATGCTCAGTCTAGTGGTTGGATGTCAGCAACTGCTTCTGTATTTGTCAGGCTCTGGCAGAACCTCTCAGGAGACAGCTATATCAGGCTGTCTCAAGCACTTCTTGGCATCCACAATAGTGTCTGGGTTTGGTGACTGTACGTAGGAGTTGAGGCAGTCTCTGGAAAGCCTTTCCTTCAATCTCTGCTCCACACTTTGTCTCCATATTTTCTGAGTATTTTGTTTCCCTTCTAAGAAGGACCGAAGCACCCATACTTTGGTTTTCCTTCTTCTTGAGCTTCATTTGATCTGTGAATTGTACCTTGAGTATTTCAAGCTTTTGGGCTAATATCCACTTATCAGTGAGTGCACACGTGACTCACGTGACACTTATCAGTGAGTGCTCTTTTGTGACTGTATTACTTCACTAAGGATGATATTTTCCAGTTTTATCCATTGCCTAAGAATTTCATGAATTCATTGTTTTAAATAGCTGAGTAGAACTCCATTGTATAAGTGTACCACATTATTTGTGTCCATTCCTCTTTTGAAGGACATTTGGGTCATTTCCAGCTTCTGGCTATTATAAATAAGGCTGCTATGAACATAGTGAAATATATGTCCTTGAAGTATATTTTGAATATATGCCCAAGTGGTATAGCTGAGTCCTCAGGTAATATTATGTCCAGTTTTCTGAGGAATGGCCAGACTGATTTTCAGAGTGGTTGTACCAGTTTGCAATCCCACCAGCAATGAAGTAATGTTCCTCTTTCTCCACAACCTCTCCAGCATCTGCTGTCACCTGAGCTTTTTATCCTAGCCATTCTGACTGGTGTAAGGTAGAATCTCAGGGTTGTTTTGATTTGCATTTCCCTGATGACTAAGGATGTTGAACATTTCTCAAGGTGCTCCTTGGCCATTCAAGGTTGCTCAGTTGAGAATTCATTGTTTAGCTCTGTTCTCCCATTTTTTAATAGGATTATTTGTTTCTCTGGAGTCTAACTTCTTGAGTTCTTTGTATATTTTGGATTTTAGCCCTTTATCAGATATAGGGTTGGTAAATATCTTTTCCCAATTTGTTGGTTGCCATTTTGGCCTATTGATAGTGTGTTTTGACTTACAGAAGCTTTTAAATTTTATGAGGTCCCATTTGGCTATTATTGATCTTAAAGCATAAGCCATTAGTGTTCTGTTCAGGACATTTTCCCCTGTGCCCATGTGCTTGAGGCTCTTCCCCACTTTCTTTTCTACTAATGTCAGTGTATCTTGCATTATGTGGAGGTCCTTGATTCGCTTGGACTTTGTATAAGGAGATTAGTATAGATCGATTTGCATTCTTCTAAATGCTGACTGCCAACCCGATTTGATGAAAATGCTGTTTTTTTTCCACTGGATGATTTTAGCTCCTATTTCAAAGACCAAGTGACCAGAGGTGTATGGGTTAATTTCTGGGTCTTCAATTATATTCCATTGATCTACCTGCCTGTCAATGTACCAATTCCATGCAATTTTATCACAATTGCTCTGTAGTATAGCTTGAGGTGGAATGGTGATTCCACAAGAAGTTCCTTTATTGTTGAGAATAGTTTTCAATATCCTAGGTTTTTTTTTTATTCCAGATGAATTTGCAAATTGCTCTTTCTAAGTCTGTGAAAATTGAGTTGAAATTTTGATGGGGATTGCATTGAATCTATAGATTGCATTTGACAAGGTGGCCATTTTTACTATACTAATCCTGCCAATCCTTCATCATGGGAGATCTTTCCATCTTTTGAGATCTTTGACTTCTTTCTTCAGAGACTTGAAGTTCTTGTCATACAGATCTTTCACTTGCTTACTTAAAGTTACTCCAAGTTATTTTATACTACTTGTGACTATTGTGAAGGGTGTTGTTTCCCTAATTTTGTTCTAAACTTGTTTATCTTTTGTGTAGAGTAAGGTCACTAACTTGCATGAGTTAAGCTTATATCCAGCTACTTTGCTGAAGTTGTTTATCAGGTTTCAGATTTCCCTGGTAGAATTTTTGGGGTCACTTAAGTATACTATCATATCATCTGCAAATAGTGATAATTTGACTTCTTCCTTTCCAATTTCTATCCTTTTGATCTGCTTTTGTTTTCTAATTGCTCTGGCTAGGACTTCAAGTACAATATTGAATATGTAGGGAGAGAGTGGGCAGCCTTGTCTAGTCTCTGATTTTAGTTGGAACACCAATAGCTTATGCTCTAAGATAAAGAAATTGCAAAGCTTCTGTAAGACAAAGGACATTGACAATAGGACAAAAAGGCAACCAACAGATTGGGAAACGATCTTTATCAACCCTATATCAGATAAAGGGCTAATATCTAATATATACAAAGAACTCAAGAAGGTGGACATCAGAGAACCAAATAATCCTATAAAAAATGAGGTACAGAGCTAAACAAAGAATTCTCAACTGGGGAATATCGAATGACTGAGAAGCTCCTAAAAAATGTTCAACATCCTTAGTCATTAGGGAAATGCAAATCAAAACAACCCTGAGATTCTACCTCACATCAGTCAGAATGTCTAAGATCAAAAACTCAGGTGACAGCAGATGCTGGTTAGTTTGTGGAGAAAGAGAAACACTCCTTCATTACTGGTGAGATTGCAAGCTGGTAGAACTACTCTGGAAAACAGTTTGGTGGTTCCTCAGGAAATTGGACATAGTACTAGCTGAGGAACCAGCTATACCACTCCTGGGGATATACCCAGAAGATGCTCTAACATGTAATAAGGACACATGCTCCACTATGTTCATATCAGCATTATTTATAAAGCCAGAAGCTGGAAACAACCCAGCCATATCTATAATATCCAGAAGCTGGAAAGAACCTAAATGTCCCTCAACAGAGGAATGGATACAGGAAATGTGGTACATTTATACAATGGAATACTACTCAGCTATTAAAAACAATGAATTTATGAAATTCTTAGGGAAATGAATGGATCTGGAGAATATCATCTTGAGTGAGTTAACCCAATCACAAAAGAACACACATGGTATGCACTCTCTAATAAGTGGATATTAGCTCAGAAGTTCAGAATACTCAAGATACAATTCACAGACCACAAGAAACTCAAGAAGAAGGAAGACCAAAGTGTGGATACTTCAATCCTTCTTAAAATGGGGAACAAAATACACATGGAGGGAGTTGCAGAGAAAAAGTATGGAGCAGTGACTGAAGGAAGGGCAATCCAGAGACTGCCCCATCTGGGAATCCTTCCCATATACAATCACCAAACCCAGGCACTATTGTAGATACCAGCAAGTGCTAGTTGACAGGAGCCTGATAAATCTGTCTCCAGAGAAGCTCTGCCAGTGGCCCGACTAATAAAGAAGTAGAGACATACAGCCATCCATTGGACTGAGCACAGGGTCCACAATGAAGGGGATAGGGAAGGGACCCAAGGAGCTACAGGGTTTGTAGTGCTATAGGAGGAACAACAACATGAACTAACCAGTACCCTCAGAGCTCCTAAGGACTAAACCACCAATCAAAGAGTATACATGGTGGGACGCATGGCTCCAGCTTCATATGCAGCAAAGGATGACCTAGTTGGACATCAATTGGAGAAGAGGCCCTGTGAAGCTTTATACCCCTGTGTAGGAGAATGCCAGGTCCAGGAATCAGGAGAGGAATTGGTGAGCAGGAGGAGGGGGAGGAAACAGGGGGTTTTCTTGGAAGGGAAACTAGGAAAAAGGATATCATTTGAAATGTAAATAAAGAAAACATCTAATAAATATATATGTATTTACATAAAACAAATAAGTATGTACACACACACACAGATACACTAAAAGAAGTTAATCCACAATCTTAGAATGATTCTTAAAAGAAACATATGTTACCAAAAATCCCAATATCCAACATGAACAATCTCCTTAGGATAGGTTTGTCATAAACATCATGACAATTCTTTTTTTTTTCAAAACCAAATTTAAAATTAAAGTGAAAAAAAATGGATTTAATGAGTCCAACACCTACATAGATAATCAATACAGAGTAAACTACGAAATAGTTATGACTTGTATCATCTAGGTCATCAAAATCATAAAGCAAAGAGAGAGAGAAGCTATAAGGAAAATTGACAAGGGTCCACAATTGACAAATACAAATAAAAATATACCTCCCCTATTTCAACAACAGAAAAGTAGAAGTTAGAATAAAGCAATTCACTGTTTTTCAACTTCAAAACAATTAAATGTCAGGTATTAGCCATTCACATGGTTGAGCACCTTGTGTGCTGTGCACACTGAACAGGATCAGCAATCAGTACAGCTCTTTCTCAGGCTCTGTTATAACTACAAATGTACACATGCTAGATTTGCTTATGAAATGGAGAACTCGAATCCTGTCAGTTATTTTGGGAAGCAGAAATATGGAGTGAGTAGATTGCTGTACATTGTTACGATGAATGTTTCGCATCATGGTTAGGCAAAAATCAAAAAGGACAAAATGTCCAAACAAATAAAGATTGCAAATCAGTGCGACATAAGAGCTGGAAGAATTTACAAAGAAAAACAAGACTACAATCTTACAAATGTAAATAGAGAAAAGAAGTTCTAGATGCAAGTATGTGAACTTCATAATAATGATATTCATGTGGAGTCAAACATGGAAACAAGCATGGAATAGGGCCAGGCAGAGGACATCTGGATATCTGACCTCTTTCTCACAATCACCAATTGCATTATCCGAACTCAAACTATTTATCTGTTCATACTGTTAGCCTTGTGTATTCAAAATAGTACTGATAATAACTAATATTGATTACATTGTGCTAGGCTTCCATTCCAACAACTGTTCCTGATTAATTTGTATATTTCTATGTGAAGACTTTTTTTCTTTTTTCTTTATTAGATATTTTCTTTATTTACATGTAAATTTCTCCTTTCCCAGTTTCCCCTCCAAAAAACAAACAAACAAACAACAAAAACAACAAGAACAAACCCCTGTTGCCTCCCCACCTCCCTATGCCTGCCACCCTACCCTCTCTCAGTGTAGGGGAATACCAGGGCACAGAACCTTCACAGGGCCGAGGTCCTCTCCTCCTATTGATGATTGAATTTGCAATCCTCTACTATACACGTGCTGCCAGAACAATCAGACCCACCATGTGCAGCCCTTGGTTGGTGGTTGAGACCCTGGGAGCTCTGAGGGTGCTAGTTAGTTCATATTGTTGTTCGTCCCAAGGGGTTGCAAACCCCTCAGCTCCATAGGGCCTTTCTCTAACTCCTTCATTGGGGACCATGTACTCAGTTCAGTGCTTTTCCTAATGTAATGTCTGTGCAGCTATACATTCCATTGAGAAGTGGAATCCACATTGCTTGCCTTTGAATCTGAATGAGTTTGTAACTATTTCTTTCATTTTTCAAAGTTTTATTTAAAAAAAAGAAAAAGAAAAGAAACCCAAAGAGTACACATAGAATGACCCATGGCTCCAGCCTTATATTTAGCAGAGGATGGCCTTGTCGGGCATCAATGAGAGGATAGATCTTTGGTCCTGTGAAGGCTCAATTCCCCAGTGTAGGAGAATGCCAGGGAGGGGAGGTGGTAATTTGTGGGTGGGTGGGTAGGGGAGCACCCTCATAGAAGTAGAGGGAAGAGGGATGGGATAGGGAGTTTCTGGAGGGGAAACTAGGAAAGAGGATAATATTTGAAATGTAAATAAATAAAATATCCGATAAATATAAATAAATAATAAAAATAAAACTGCTAATATTTAAAAATGCACATATACATAAAGAAAAAAAAGAAAAAGAAAAAGAAAGGCCATGCAAATGACTCTGAAAATGATAGAAATTATCAGTATAGTCCTCAGCGGCTTCTCAGGAGGTGAAGTTGTTCCCCTAATGTAGAAGGCAGTGCTCTTAAGACGTGACTCAAGAAGCATAACTGCAGGTGTATCTGACCTGAACCCTTCTTTCCTGCAGTCTACCATATATGATTCCAGAAATTATTATGTGAACTGTGAAGGTGTAAACTGTGAAGGGGTAGAATGAACTTAGTCTTACACAGCTGCAGTGCACATGAATCAGGATAATTATATCATGGCACTATATATACAAAAAGTGTCACTCACATGTAGGTGACAAGCAACCATCATTGAGGTGGACTTAAGGCCTAATCAGCAGGTGAGAAATCATGTCTGCTTTGAAACCTAGGCATCTTCCTGGAGTTAGTGAGGTCCTAAAGCCATGAATCTGAAAGTACATGCAACAAAATATCACACTTAATCATTGATGTTATCATTAAAATTAAAGAGAATAATCAAGATAGGGTAGATGGGGTTTATTGGAATTTCATTATTGTAATCTTTCAGAGTTTTCACTTCCTAATCCAAGCTTAACATATCAAAAATATGCTGTTTTTATTGGACAATGAGCAATTTCACTAACATTCAATAACTCTGTTGTACACAAGTACAATTGTATACACACACACACACACTCACACATATATGTATATATATCCCAGAGATGATTAGCATTGAATAGGCCATTCTTGAACCATCCCATGTGATGTTCCTGGCACATCTATCTTCCTTTACATTTTATCCAAGTTAATATTTTCAAGGATTGTATTGGTTTTTCTCTCCTGCCTCACTTTGAAAGATGAGAGTCACCCAATCTCCATATTCTCCTTTGGGGGTTACATGTTTTCTCCTGACTGATTTTAACACAGATGCTAATGCTTTGCATATTTGTGTCTTCAGTTCAGAGTGACATTTCTTGAATATGACATTTCTTGAATATGTTAAGTACCATTTGAAAATAACATCTCCTAGTATTTCATCAACCACTAACTCATGTTGACTCTTATCTTCTAAATGCCACAACCTTCTTTCCACTTTAGTATAAAACTTGATTGCTATTATGCTAAACAAACTACATTTTAAACATTCATAACAAATGTTGATTAGAATTCCAGAAAGCATACTGAGTATTTTCAATTCATTATATACAGTTCAAACAGGTGGCATTGTTAGAACTACAAATCTCTTCAAGTAGATATGCTGCTTGCATATTTAAATCTTCCACTTTTCTCTGAAGAGAAATGTCAAACTATAAATTTTATTTTCTTACATTATCCAGTTTCCTGCCTGTCTTATTGCTTGTTTTGTGCCTCATTTCTGCCTGTCATTTAAGACCCAACCAGTGCTACATATTCTTCATGTCTTTGGAGGGATGTTGCTACTTTCTATGCTTCCTGCTTTACCTATGGTGTGAAGGGCTCTTCTGACAGCATGCTAATTACCCAGAACTCAGATGAGTGGATGGGAACCATATTAAACATTATCTTGTATCCCACTGTTTTTTTTTTTTCTCCAAAATCAGGATAGTTATTCTCTCCAGAATGGTGAAAATATAATTTATCTGTTTGCTTGCATGCATGTCTCCATTGTGTTTGTGGGAGCATCACCTTTATTTAGAAAGCTACATTATAGCATGGGATCCACTGTAATTTTACCTAAGTATGCCAAATGTTGATGCCTATCCACATGAAATAAAAGAAAGAAGCAGAGCAGATACAAGTGAGTTTTAAAATATATCAAATGAACCCATGAAGTATCAAATTATTTTGCATATTACAAGGTTACTTAAATTTGTTCTGTAATTAATCATTTTTGATTCAGTTAAAATGGCAAAAAGAAATACTCATCTTAAGCTAAATGGTACTTTTTAGGCATATAAATGTAGATCATTTCTTTTAATTTAAAACTGAATGTAATATTCTACTCTCTACAGTAATGTGTGCTTCCCTTCATTTTTGCAAACTTTAGCTACCTCTGATCACTAAATCTTTACCTAGGGTCATATATTTGCTCCTTGGACCAAACATCTAATTGTCCTTTTTACTCTCTGCTTTATAATAGCTGTCAATGGGTAATGGAAGAATCAATCAAACATCTTTTATTTTTTTTCTCATGTGCCTGCAGCAACAGAACTTTATTATTTTTACTTCAGTGACACTGAGAGGCCCAAATCAATATTGACAAAACATCAGATCTCCTTGAAAAACTTTGATATGATGGCACAAAGAGCTTAACTATTTCACATCTTTTACAGGCATGGAAACACAAAATATATTTTCCTCCAGGCACATACATCTTAATCTCTGGGAAGAATCATTTGGTTGCATTTGCATGGAAGTCACTGTAATTAACTTCCAAAGCACACCACCTGGATTCATCTTCATATCTGAGAACAGAATCTAGCTATACACAAAGGAAACTTTATAATCAGGTTTTTAAGATGAATGTATCTCCAGAATGAGGAGCTAGTGTAGGAAGCAATCTCATTCTGTGCCTGCTATTGATAGAATACTTAAGTTTCTATCTGAAGCAGTAGAGAAATGTACTTGTATATGAATGGAAACGTTAACCCAGGAAATCATTCACACTGCAACATTGTTCTGCATTGATTCTGATCACTTGAAAATGATCTGAACTTGAACGCGATGACTTTCATCTCTTAGAATAGTACTAGAACTATTCACTCAGTTTTAATTTCCATAGTAACATAACTTGTAAAATATACCTGTACTTGAGTAGCTTGCAGATTGTACTACCATGTCCCTCGAGTTTTCCTAAAAGAATTTTCTCAAACACCAGCACTGGGTTTCTGAATTTTGTGAGATTTTTGTAATTGTCATAGTTTAGTTTGTTTTACTATATCAATGAGAGAAAGCATTGGAAATTTTAGCTTTGTCTTATGTTATGATTTTCAGAATATAGCAGTCAATAACCACGTCTCCTCTCATTAGCTTGAGACCTAATGAAAGCCAAATAAAACAGAATTTGTAATGTAGTAAACAGGAAGACAGATTACAGATCCAGAATTTTTAAAGATTTGTTTTGCTGAGTTTGTTTGCCTTGTATGTCATCTGCTCCTCAATGAAACTTACATTTTGATGAAATGCAATTCTGCTAAACACACAGACTGAGATTTTGGCATCTTGTCTTTGCAAATGTGGATGCAAAGACAAATGTTGTTACTCATTAGCTTTAAAAGGTTTCAGATGTTCAACTACAACTCACATGTCCAAACTAAATGTTTTGACCCTGTGTTATTAGTTGTGATGTTATTTTCTTGATGAGATTAGTTTTCTGAATCTGTATCTCAACTTTCTTACTATTCTCTTTAATCGGTGACATTAGTATTTGAAATAACTGAATTTTGTGTAAAAAAATTTAGTGTTTTCAAAATTTGTTTTTAAGGATTTCCAAACATTTGCCTATTTATAATAGCACAATTGCTGCCATAAAAAAATCAAAAGCGTTTTTAAGAGAAGAATAGAGTTACAGTACTACTTGTGAAGGAATATTCTGATGAGTACTGCTTAAATGGACAGAGACACCTAGTCAAACTATATTCTCAGTAAAATTAATTTTCATGAGCTCTGATGCAGAGATTAAAATATTGATTTTACATGTAGTGCACAATGGTAGTTGGGTTAAAAATAGAGGCTTCTTGAAAAATTAGCATCACAATTTATAAAAAAATATAGCTGCATACATGTATATATATATACACAATAATATATAGGTATGCATTTGCATTTTCTATTTATTGGTATCATTCCATGCATATTACTTATCTATGTAAAATATCAATGCATGGCACATATCAATGAACACATAAATATAAAACTTATTTGTATATATCAATACTTGTATTATGTTTTCATATATATTGTAGGTTTATTTACTGATATTCACTGATCACAATGAAACTTGGTATTTTCATGTGTCATATAAGTCAAACAAATTTTGTTATTACTTTTCTCTTTCCATATTCCCTCCTTCATTATGCCTTTCCATCCCCTTCCCCATTACATCTTTCTATTCTAATTTGAAATTGTATTAAAACAGAGAAATAATATCATCACCTTACTTTTATTCCCTCTATGCCCAAAGATTGAAAAAAAGTTTCTGAAATTGAGTGATTTTTCTTTATTCCTCTGAGTTCACATTAAAACAGTTGTCAATAATATAATATCAAACTGGTCTGACAAGAACAGGGAGAAACTATAATATACAGAGGAGAAACCACTCAAGGGAAGAAGCCCTTTAAGATATTCATTTAATTTTCAACATAATTACTAGTGTCATGGACTTTTTCACACTTTTCCAATTTCATACAATATAATTCCCAGTGTAATTATTGGTTTTCCTAAATGGGCTCCTAGGCAACAGCCTGATGCTTTCTGCTTCATTTCTGCACTGCATGTAAATCAATCATGAGTTTAAATCATCAACTTCATCTGTAATATGATGCATAACAGTAATAAAGCAATGCAAATTTGCTTAAAACCTCAATTTTCATAGGCATTATATACTAATAGATTAAGCTTACTATTCAGTGAATTTGTAGTATCAAGCTCAAGTCAATAATGAAAATATCAGTCTCTATTTTTCTCTTTGGGAGAGTCAAGTTCTCTGTCTTATGCTTGACTCAGATCAAAAGCTCCATTTTTTTCTTATTTTTTTCAATAATTTCTTTTCTGAATTATGTTTCACACAAAATATATATTAGCACAACATATATACTGTGCTCATTTACATTTAGGGAGCCATTGTAGATATTTCTTAAGATACATAAACCTATAAATGTAATAGGCTTACCATACATATGGGAGACAATGCTACAAATAGACATCTAACACCACCAAGTAGAACCTCTAATACCAAGAATGGCTTCCATTTTGTTGAGTCATTGGCCAGAGGTTCCTAATCCCCTTTCAATCAACACAGGTTGTTGTCAAATTTATTAGATACTCTAGGCAATATTATGCTAAATTATTATTGTTTAAGATACAACTAACCCATGTCATCAAACACAGAATTTGAGCCTATGCTCAACTTGCAGCTTCATCCGTACTGACTAGTCTCCACAGTATTGAAAAGTATTCTGCAAACTACTAGAGGGAAAAGTAATCATTAATATAATAAATACACTCCATGACCTACAACAATGACCTACCTGAGACATATAGTGGGGAAATATTGGCCCAAATGCTGTCACAGTAACCAGACACATTTTGATTTGACTTAAACTTCTGTCTATGAAACTACATTCAAACCTAACAAGGAGAATGAAAAAGACACTAAGGTAAAAAGACCCTAGGCCTAGATAGAGACCTATTACTATTGTTATGATAAAGGGGCAGCAATAATGTAACCCATGATGACAAACTTCTATAACATTATTGCTTAGTCCTCATCAGAGAAACTCCCTGCAGCAAGTGCCAATTAACACAGAGACCCACAACTGGACAATGTACAGAGAGTGAGAGACATTGTATACTTTGTACTAATGGGATGACTTCATCAAATTCCCCTTATGACTCAGAAATATATATGGATGAGGAGGTGGAAAACTGTAAGATCCTAACGTGGTAGATTTCTGTAAGGAAATAGTATATCTCAGAAAAGAACAAAAACAAAACCAAAAAACTGTTATAATTAGGAACTCACAGAGACTGTGAGAGTATACTGAAGAACTATAAAACATGGAATTAGACAGTATCCCCTCATTGACATGTGAATACAAAATCCTACTCCTAAACCAAGAAGTTACTTTTAATTGACATTTGCTCTGTAAGGGACAGTAGTTTTCTCCAGTGATGTCTCTGTGTATATCAGACAGACTCCAAGGCAGATTCTCTGGCAAAGAGCAGTTGCTGAACATAAAACAGATTGCATGGGGTTTGTTTGATTGCTTGTTTAGGTGATTGTTTTTCTTTTCTTTTTGCTTTTTGTTTTGTTTTGATATTTCCAGTGGTATTTGTTTTATGTTTATTTTGCTTTGTTTTGTTTTTGTTTTTTTTGAAAGACACCAAGAGAAACAAGAAATCAGGTACTTAAGAACATGAAGGAGATATATATTTATAAGTCCTCTCCCACCCTATTTTTATATTAACAAATTTTTCAAAATAAGCTTTATGAAATTTTTTCAGTAGCATTTGTTTTATCATGAAACTAAAATCTATTTTGGATGATGCATAAATTGTTTTAGTTGTTGCCATTATATTTAATATTTGTAATATTTACAAAACATCATTTCCCATTTCAATAATCTGAAAGCAACTTGAGTTTCACATAAAGCCAAGCTCTAAAGTAAATTATTTGATAGAAACTTACCTTTGCAAAATTATTTCAAATATTCATCATAATCTGAAGACTTTTAGGTTTTTACAATAGAGAAGTATATCCTGGAAAGTAAAAAGATCAATATACTGGACTCTATGTTGAAGACATAAATATGAGTTGGGATACCATAAAATAATCCAAGATACTTTCAGTTCTTAGGTATTGATAAAAACCTATTACATTTTAGATTTTTTTCT
>NW_022196894.1:76667804-76718712 GCF_008632895.1 Mastomys coucha
GAGGTGTATGTGTGGAAGTCAAAGGGCAACTTACAATGACTTGTTCTTGCTTCCACTATGATGTATTCCACAGCCCAAATACTGCTAACTTTTCATACTTGGTGATTTATTTTATATCCAATAAATTTGCAAATATGAACTATCAAATATCATCTATGAAGTTAAGATTAAAAAGAAATTTCTAGAAATACATAAAGAACATCCTAGCTTGTGTTTTGAAGTTGACTTAAATTTTAAAAACTTGAAAATCATTTTAAAAAAGAAATATTTCAAAATGGAGAAAAGAAAAGAGAAAAACAGAAAAAGAAAAGGAACATAAAATCTGCCTGGAAAGTCCTTACAGAAAAAGAAGAATCTGCACACTAAAGAAAATAAAATCCTTTTTTTTCTTTTTTTCTCTTTTTTAATTAGATATTTTCTTCATTCACATGTCATATGATTTCTGCTTTCTCAGTTTCCCCTCCAAAAAACAAAGAAACAAACAAAAACAACAAGAACAAACCCCTGTTGCCTCCCCTCTCCCCATGCCTGCCACCCCACCCTCTCCCACTTATTGGCCATCTGAACAGAAAGCCAAGAGTAATTTTGTTACTTGTTAATAGATAGAGAAGAACAGTGATTTACTCAAAGATATCATATTTTGTGTTTTGTAAATTCTCAAACAATTGTAAAGAACCATATCAAGCATATATTTTGTCCTTCCATGTGGAAACTTAGAACTTTAGAGTTAATATCTGTGTTTATGACAAGAGTTTGGGTGTTGTCATTGTCATGACATTTTTAAAAAGCCTTCATGTTTAAGACTGTTCCTTTCCTGTAGAGGTAACAAATCACCAGAGCATAGGGATTGGTTGAATAAATCTGAGAGTGGAGTGAAATATCTGGATCCCAAGTGATTAGGAGCAATGCTTTTAGGAGTGAGATTAGAAGAAAATTCATATAGGAGTGGGAAAGTCCCGAACATTTTCAAAGTTTATTCAAGGCTAACTAAAAGTCAACCAGTTCTGTAGGCAACTGAAAAACAGGATACATACTTTTACACATGGAAGAGCTCATCTATTGGCTGGCACTACCTAGTGATCAGACCTGTAAACTCACTTAAAAGATAAAAGGATGTATCTATGGTAGGACTTACAGTAAAGAAAGGAAAAAGAGATGCATTCCATTTAAATTAAAATCTCAAATATTTTCATAATAAAAACTTCATGGTCTCTCTATGCAGAAACAAATACTTGCAACCTGACATACAAATGTCTAGGTAGGCATTGGTTTAATAAATCAGAGGAAAGATAAGATGAGTTTCGGGGTAATCATTAATGTTCCTCTATTTCACTCCTTTGAGACACTTTAATGAACTTTACCTTGGAATACATATATATGTGTGTGTAGGTATGTGTGTGTGTGTGTGTGTGTGTGTGTGTGTGTGTGTGTGTAGCATATGTGTATATATATTCCATATATGTGTACACTTGAGTTCAAAAGGTATTGATATGAATTTTAATATTTACAAAGAAACAATTTACATGCAAGTAACATTATATTTCATGGGCAAATTATGTTTTTTTAATCTTATATATCCAGTTATCTAGGAGAAACAAACATTCAATATGGTTCAGGAAATAATGTGAATTTACTACACACATTCAAGTTAGCTTTTCCTTAATGTACATTGTATATGATGTCAGTTTCTACCAAAAATTATCAAGAATGTAGTGATGCATACACCCTAGTTATGAATTTTCAAATAGAATAAAAGGCAGTAGGCTTCTTGCCTCCCAATGATTATAGCTGCCCACATTTTCTTATATTTCTTCAGGAGCTTAAATGTCCTTGATTTTTTTCCTGCATCTGTAAATCTATAACTACAACATCTTTAGACTGCAATTTGTCCATAATCTCTTGTTAATTCCCTTATTATTTTTTGGATCATTGGCATAATCCAGAATGAAGTTTCTATACTAGGGTCATCTATTAAATCACACTTTAGTAGTAGTAGTAAAATTAATATTATTAGTACTAGTAGTAATAGTGGTAATAATAGTGGAGCTATTGATTGTAGTCATTTATCAGATGTCCACCAAGAACTTTAAGGAAAACACAGCCTCAACTTTATCTTCATTTCCTCATTATAATTTATAGGATTCTGTCATACTGTGGCAGAATTTCATAATTGTATCTTGGCTTATGAGACACTTTTTAAAGTAGACAGGCAAATAAGACAAAATATCCCCTGTAAATTACATTCAAAGGAATAACATTTCTATGCTTTCAAAATGACATCCACATTTACCATTTCATTGTTGTTAGTTGTATGCTCTTGCTGAGCATCATTGACTGTAAATCTAATACATAGAACCATTTTAGATGAATAGCTAGTATCTGGAAATGAAAAGCTTAGTTTATCCAATTAATGGTTCTGTATTAAGTCATGAGTAGGCAAACACAGAAACTATTTATGGATCATATGAAGAGTGCTATCAAGGCAAAGACTGTGATGAAATTATTATTCTTCACATAGGGAAACAATATTTTTTAGATAAATTTCTGTTGCAACAACTATAGATTTTCCTTATGCCCCTAAATATCATTCTGCTAAAAATAATAGCCATTAAACATGTGTTTCTAATTTTATTTATTAACACTGAACATTTTCAATAAAACTCAAAAACTTTGAGAGGCAAATAACTGATCTTTAGGGCTACTTCACAACAAAAAACATTGCACAATAAGGGAGCTGACAGTAATAGCATATTTATGTGTTTCACCATGCTGAAAAGTGCACTCACAACTAATGAAGGATGGCTGACCTATAGAAGGGGAAGTCACAGTGGCTTTAGTCCACTAGGTGTTATCATCCCATTAGTCTTGTTTGTAGATGTATAATTATTCCTTCTGATTAAAACAGTCCCTCTTGGGGAAGAAGGAGATATAAGACTCATTAAAGTAACAAAAGTAATATAACTCTTGAGGCCACTTGGGGTTATTTATAGGTAACTTTGTTGAGAAAGGAGGGGTGGCTGTGTTGTGAAGGTGCCAGCAATTATTGGAAAAGTTTCTGGAAGTACAGGTTTTGTGAGTCATCACACACGTGGTGATGGTATTCCAATTTATCAGAAACCCCAGCCACAGTACTGGCACTGAACAGCTCCTGTCAATTCTTAACCTTGTAAGCCATGGTCCACAGGATTCTTCAATTTTACCACTCTTTCCAATAATGTGTTTGCCGAATAATGTTTTCTGTTAAAGTCCCAGCAGAAGTAAATACATTTCAACAACAACAACAACAACATAAAAAAAATAGAAAAAAAACTTGTGAACAAAAACTTGAGTAAACTTAAAAAAAATAACCAAACGTATTTGTGCCTCATGTGGCCCTATTTAAACCTTTATGGAAAATGTCAGCCAAACAAAACAAATTTAAAATAATTCTCAAATTCTTGTTTTACATCAAAATCAATTAGGTTCTCTTTGAACACCCTTATTTCCCTTTCTTTTAACCACAGTGTGGGTGGATTGCATTGACTACTCCTGCTTTACTCTGTACCACTACTTGATTCTTTCTTTCAATATAACTCATTACTACGAGTGGTTATACTGGCCTGTAGTTCCATCACTTTGTAGGCTAAAGCAGGAGAATTTTTACAAAATCAAGATCAGATTCAAGCTACATATGAGACCCTTTCTCAAAATATACACATAAACAGGCTACAACAAAAGAGGCTTTAAAAATACTGATTCATTAATTACTCAGATATCCCATTATTTATTTTCAGGTTTCTGCAATTATAAATATTGCACTATCAATAAATTACCATTTTGAGACCCACACATACATACCCAGACATACAGAGAGATAGAATAGAAGTTATAGAGAGGTTAGTAATTCTATAAACAGTAGTATCAAAACCATAGGCCCAATGTGGGATCCAGCTCAAGTGGAGGTGCCAAGGCCAACACTATTACTGAGGCTATGGAGCACTCACAAAAAGAGACCTATCAAGACTATTCTCTGAAAGATGCAACAAGAAGCTGAAAGATTCACAGGCAGATATTTGCACCCAACCAATGGACAGAAGCTTCTGACCCCTGTGGTTGAATTATTGGAAAAGTAGGAAGAAGCTGAGGAGGAGGGTGACTCTGTAGGAGATCCAGCAGTCTCAATTAACTTGGAGCCAAGATACTGGACCACAAACCGGGCAGCATACACCAGCTGATATGAAGCCCCCAATGCATGTACAGCAGAGGACTGCTAGATCTGGGTTCAGTCAGAGAAGATGCACCTAACCTTCAAGAGACTGGAGGCCCTAGGGAGTTTAGAAGTCTTATGTGGTGGGTGGTGGGTAGTGGGGGTATCGATGTCATGCAGAGGAGACCAGGGGCAGGGGGCACGGGGCACGGGGAGGAGGTATAGGATGTGGAACATTTGGAGGGTGGACCAGGAGGGGAATAAAATCTGGAGTGTAAAAATAAATAAATAAATAAATAAATAAATAAATAAGTAAATAAATATTAAAAAACCCCACATGCTCAAAGTTTTACTATTTCATACTACATTTAGAATACTATGGAAAAATCTGAAGATGTGTTTTTATTTCCACTTCCTCCTCATGTTTTAAAAAATGAATAATTTATCATATTTGAGACTTTCTTACTATTTTATTTTTATTATATATGAGTGTTTTCCTTGCATGTTTGTATACCACATACATGCCTATGCCAAGAAAGCAAGGAAAGTGTTTCAGATTTCCTGTTACTCCATATGGGTGCTGGGAATCATATACAGGTTCTCTGGACAGAGACTAATTAAATTCAATGCTAAGTCATCTCTCAAGCACCTAATTGAAAATATTTTTGAGAGAGAAAATAAAAATTCTACAACTTGTTCTTACGTTCTCATTAAGAATTAAAATATAAAAGATAGACCATTATTTAGTTTAAAAAGGGATTATTTAAGCTTTCTTTTCTAATGTAGTGCCTAAATGACATTTAATTATTATTTGGAGTTCTCTAGTAGGGGTTGGATTTATGCCTAGGTGTCCAAATTGTCTAAGATTGAGAGGTGGCTGTTATTACATTATTATCCTGAGATTTATAGTTTAAAATGGTGCCATTTAAATATTTTCATAGTCACCTAATTATTTTGTAAATATGTGCTTTTTTATCTTGTGGGTCATTTTTTTTGCTTGCTATATTTGGGTTTGAATTATATTGTTAGCTCTTCAATAATTTCGAAGCTTTGTCTTGACCGTAAGGTGTTTATTTGCAATGCTTTATGTTGCATTACATTTGCCTTTAACAAAGTTGTGGAAATTAGTGAACACTAATCTATTTATATTTTACTTTGACATGAATATTATTAAATTATTGCATTAATAAAACCTATTTTAGCATTTTTCTTTTGTTTTGTACAAGAAATTAAAGGAAAAGGTATTTATGTATTTTCTGAATGTATCAAATGAGTCTCATCTCACAGATTTTTACATTTATAAAGCACACAATGATAAATGATTTATATCCAGGTTCCCAAAAGCTCTGTGCTTGATTTGAAGTTTGCAAGTTGGCAAACTTGCATTCAACCATACCATTTCCTTATCAAAACTCATCCCAGGAAACAAAGTAAGTGTTCTTATCTCTGAAGTAAGTAATTGTATTGTATACATTTTACATATTTTCTTCACCTTTTTGTTTCCAACAATATCAATTTTGCTTTAGTTTTATATTTAAATTCTTGAAGTTTTGTTTCTCATTGTAATTGCTACACTTTTAAGTTATCTATCTAGCTAGCTAGCTATCCATACATCATTTTTCTTATCAATGTATCTACGACCAATCTATCCATCTATCTATCTTTCACCTATCTATCATTATCAATCTATATAATCTTTGTAACAGTTTATCTTTTTATAGAGAGAAAAAGAGAGAGAAAGATGTGTGTGTGTGTGTTTGTGTATGTGTGTCCCTCTCATAAATACAGACTTAATGTTTGTTTCACAAAGTTTAGCCGTCTCCATCAAAATAAAAGTTTATATTTATATGATTTTTAGTCTTAGCTTTGTTTTTGTTTGCATATGAAAAATATTCTACTCTACATACATCTGCCAATGAAAGTCTAAGCTGATTCCTTTTCCTTACAACTGTGAAAAGTCTAGCAGTAAACATGAAGTTCTTGCCCATTGTTCTATTCCAGGTCATAGTGAAAGAGGTCACATGGTAGCAAATTGATAGGAAAAGCATGCATTTTACTGTGGACACTATGAGAAATTTTTAAAAAGCATACATGGTAGAATATGAAGCAACTGAAATTGTTCAAGGTGTTAGCATCTTAAAAAACAATACTAGTCTTTTGTGGGGCAAAAGATGTGTTCTCTGAAGGCAAGACTCCACATAATAATAGACCCAACTTGTAAAATTTTAATTAAGTTTGAAAGCAGAGATTCTGAGCTTAGAATGCAGCTGAAGCAGCTCCCTGCTTCAAAATAAGGATTAAGTAGTGCTTCCTCAATAATCTAGGACAGAATACAGAGGCCATGACAGCTGTGACAGAAGAGAGCATGTTAATTTCAAACAGAAAGCAGAACTTATCAATGCTACCCACATGGTTCTCATGTTCATACAGCAGTGAAGGATAATGGATGTTTACACTATGTGCCTAGAATATCCTCAGGGCAGGGACGGGGCAGCAGGTTTGGACTACTTTAAGTGAGGCTCTGATATACCATTGTGTGAAGCTGGGAGGCTGAAGACTAAGTTCAAATGGAGGTGCCAGGATACTAAAATTCCTAAGGCTTTAATAGATTTGTTAAGGGAAGAAGTCCATATGGACTTACATTATCCCAATAAATCCCGTGTCCTTTAGGCAGCAGAACTGGAAAGCAGTAGGGCTCCCTTAGACCTATGATGCCAGCATGATCCTCAGATGCAGTTCACAGCATCACAGTAGAGTTGTGTTTGCTTTGCTGGGTTCCTGTATTTCCACTGGACTGTTATTGTTTTGCTCTGCTTCCACGACCACCTGCTTTTAGAAATGGGAATGTTTACTTTGCATTATGTACGTTGAAAGCATATAAATTTCATTGAAAAAAAGTAACTTTCTTGCATCTCAGAAGTAACTTTGGACTTTAAAACAGAGTAGAAAATCTTAACTTATTTTTTTATGTGTAATGTATCAACTGTAGTTTGCATTATGATATGAAATGAAAGTTTTGAGTACAAAGTGGAAGATTGTGATTTCTAATCTTTGTTGTAAGCTTAATAATACTTATAATCACCACGTATATTGACTGTGGATAGAATGTAACCTTTCTAAGCTCAATATACTGTACCTTTCAACTGTGAGGTAAAATATATTTTAGTTAAATTGTTTTGTCTGATATTTAGCTAATGTAAAGTGAAAATACCAGAGGTAAGCTGTGTTGGTGGGAAACACACTCGCAGAAGCCATGCATTATTAAGTAGAAATTCCAAGAATCAGATAATTAGTTCTCTTTCTACAAGAAGTTGGCCAAGGAAGACTGTAAGACTTTACACACTATTAACACTATTGGTTCCTTTATTGACTACATACCAGAACTTTACCTCATGTGTCAGGCCACCATAATCCATAATTTTTTTTACTTTCTAACTTCCTCAATTCCCACTTGAACAGTCCATTGAGACATGCTTGCAGCAGTTGAATGCTTTTCTAATCCATTTCAAACTCTTCCACATTCCTCCTACAAACTAGATCCAAGGGCTTTATAACCAAAGTTGTTGGATTTAGCAAAAGTATAGTCTCATTTCTCAGTATTGGCTTTCTATATTAGTCATTTTTCTCATTGTTGTGACCAAATGACTTAAGTAGAAAGAGTTTATTTGGATGAATAATTTGAGAGCAGAGCCCACCCTGTCAGAAAACACGTGGTTGAAAGAGGAAGGTGGTTGTTCATATGGCATCTATACTTAGAAAGCAAAAAGTGAGGCAGGAGTTGGAGCTGGGCTATGAGGAATCATAACACACCCTCATGTCTCTCAATGCCTGTCCCTATTACTAAGACTTCAAATTGTTGGAATCAATTCTCAGCCCTCTGTAAAATGCCTTCTGGGTAATTCATTTTTAAAAATTTTTATTTTCACTTTAATAGACTATTATACATATTTATAGTCTTTGTGTTTGAAAAGTTATTTCAGTAAACTAGCTGAGAAAAGTGTCCATTCTGTTTTTACTTTTGTCCGAACATTTTGAAAGAACTTTCAACGTCACAGTTGAATCATTTAAGTCTTGTTCATCACAAAACATAATAAAATTTGCCTTGGATTATGCCATTTGCTGCTCTGAGCAGGAAATAAATAGTTTTCTATAAAATAGAAAACTACAAATATGAATAAATGATAGCTCACTATTAAAAGATCTTGCATTTTTTAAATTAAATTGAAGTCATGTGCTGAATGAGATGATAATGAAATGTTAAGTAGTTCACTTCAGCATCCAACTCTTACCCACTAATGCACTTAATTAGGGCCAATTACTGAGAATACAAGAAACAGATTTCCTAGTGTTTTCAGAATGACAATTTGATTCTAAGTCAAAAAATTACTTTATAATTGGTACATTGTCAATGCTAATTTAATAGAGATGTAGCATAATTTACTTTATAGCAGTCCTTATAAAAATATGCTTATAACTTCTGACTGTTAACTCTTCATGCTATTTTTAATTGCTCCTTGTTTTGGGGAATATTTTGTATGTACACGTGAACATGCTTTTGTTTTCTTAATTATCATTAATAGTGGAGGAGCCCAGATATTCACTTAAAAGACAACTTTGTCAACATCTGTTATTTACAGTCTATTATCTTTTCTCAAATTTAAGCAATTAAGTTTGTTTCTATTGTTTTAGAATGCATATGCATAGATAATAATTCTTGACAACATTCCTTTTTAGTTCTACAAATTTTCACCCACTCATATTTCTCACTGTGAATTTTTTAAATCAGAGATTCTTGAGTTTGAAACTAGGAAAGAGAAGGTAGTATAGATTCTGTTGGGAAATACTTAGTAAAAATGTAAACTGATGTTTGTGATTTCCTTCTTTCTGACTGTTTATTTCTGTCCATATATGATTATAACATTCATTATAATTAATTATTAAAAATAACTTTTACATTTCCTAGATACTATTACTTATCTAACACACACACACACACACACACACACACACAGAGTGGGGGAGGGAGGGAGGAAGGCTGAGAGAGAGAGAGAAAGAGAGAGAGAGAGAGAAACAATGGTGATAGTATTCAAATCCCAACTTCATTTTCACTTACCGTCATCTGACCTGTAATAAAGTAAATTCATGCTGCACCCAATCATAGAGACCAATGTGTGGACTACACAGGAGAATGCCCTGCATCCAGTCTAAGATACTACAAAATGAAGAATCATTTCTTTGATTATATTTGGTATGTGAACAACCTAAAGACTGCACAGGAGAATGCCCTGCATCTTGTCTAAGATCCTATACAACAAAGAATCACTTCTTTGATATATTTGTTATGTGAACTGTTATGTTTCACAGGACCACTGCCTTGGCAGTGAATCATGTCAGTTTTCACAATGAGAAATGACACAAAACTGAATCTATCTTCGCAGATTCTTACTGGCTTTCCTCCACATATATTGCAAGATCTGTTTTTCACCCTTTCATTCAAGACACAATTGTTTAGAATTAGGCCAGAATGAAAATTGCTAATCATTAGGAAGTGAGCTCATAGCTTTTTTGTGTGTGTGTGTTTTTAACTTCTCAGGTTCCATTTTGATTAGGGCATCCCAGTGGAAGGTGAGCCAACAGGTCAATCCACAGTTCTACCACAGGAAGAGAGAGCAGGTCAAGTCAAGGTTCCAGCACAGGCAGCCTGAGATCCTCTGAAGGTCTTCTGTGATTGGTCCTTACTTTCCTGAAGAAGGCTTTCTTACCAGTTTTACCAATATTACTTCCTGTTTTTCTTCTCTCTTGGTTTACTTTTGTAAACGTCATAAGGAACAGCAATATTAACACCAATATTTGACATAATTTTGTATGTATCTGCTAAAATAATTAAAAAATTTTTTCCATCTAATTCAATGTCTTGCTCTCAGTAAATCATGAGCAATATACAAAGATAGATAAGAAATCATGAGTTATGTTTATTTTAGGAGCACAGAGTCTGTTCAAGTTACTTCAAGTTGAAGGAATCATTACAATAACTCAATTTTCCATACCCCCTGGCAAGGCTGAAATTTGCTTTTCAGTGATGGCTATGGAAAACTATTCTTGTTTGTAGGAAGCTAGAAGAAATTGTTCAGATGACTCTCCATGAATAGCTACTTGGAGACAATGGGTTTGGTCCCCAAGAAAGGCAAAAGCAATGGCAAGTGCTCATGTATTCTTTGATGATTCATGTTAATATCTTCAGGCTATCACATGTTTACATAAGGTCCTTAGCTTCAGAAGCAATGTCTCACTCTTTATTTTTTTTTACTCTTTTTATTAGATATTTTCTTTATTTACATTTTAAATGTTATCCCCTTTCCTGGTTTCCCCTCTGAAACTCTCTATTCAATCCTCCCTTCCCCTGCTCACCAGCCCGTCCACTGCTGCTTCCCTGTCCTAGTATTTCCCTATGCTGGGGCCTCTAACCTTCACAGGACCAATGGCCACTCCTCCCATTGATGTCGGACAAGGCCATCCTCTGTTAAATATGTGGCTGGAGCCATGGGTCCCTCCATGTGTACTGTTTGGTTGGTGGTTTAGTCCCTGGGAACTCCGAGGGTTCTGGTTGGTTCATATTGGTGTTCCTTCTATAGGGCTGCAAACCCCTTCAGCTCCTTTGGTCCTTTCTCTAACTCCTCCATTGGGAACCCTGTGCTCAGTCCAATGGTTGGCTGTGAGCATCCACCTCTGTATTAGTCAGGTACTGGCAGAGCCACTCAGGAGACAGCTATATCAGGTTCCTGTCAGTAAGTACTTGTTGGCATCCACAATAGAGTTTGGGTTTGGTAACTGTACATGGGATGGATCCCCAGGTGGGACAGTCTCTGGATGGCTTTTCCTTCAGTCTCTGCTCCATAATTTGTCTCTGTATCTCCTCCTATGGGTATTTTGTTCCCCCTTCTAAGAAGGATAGAAGTATCCACACTTTGGTCTTACTTCTTCTTGAGCTTCATATGGTCTGTGAATTATATCTTGGGTATTCAGAGCTTTTGGGCTATAATAAGGGGTTTTCTATTGCATTCTATTCATATTTCAATGTATCTGGAACTTTGCAACATTACTGTTAAAAGAGATAAAGTTCATAAAAAGAGAGAAAATTTCCAAGATTGATTCAGTTTGTCTCCATGTTGCTGTATCATTTTAAAAGAATTTAATTAAACTCAAAATGACCAATCTTTTTTTCTAACTTTTGCCAGAAACTTCATAGCTCACAGTTACAACTGTTTGGATTCTGACATAGAGGTCTTTCTACATAGTCTAAGATAAAATAAAAACAATGTCCAATAGCATGAGGTGCTAAGCTTTCAAGACAGATGACTAGTGATCAAGAGGTATTTACAGTGATGTTAAGACTGTTCAAATTCAATTTCAGTCATTTTGTATGTCCTATTGGTTTGGTTGTTCACTTCATTGATTTTATGTATTCAATATTTAATCAATGTAATTGTTTCATGCATATAAAAACAAAAACATATAACATTATTTTCTCAGCAAGGAAGGCTCAAACAGCTTTAGATTCTGTTGCTGAGAAAGCTGTGCTAAATTGAAACCTCTTGCTTCAGAGCCACTTGTGAGAAAAGGCCAGACAGCAACTGTAATGGAGGTTATAAAAATGCATATGAAGCCAAGTAATTTACTGGTGATTAATGATGACTGTGATATAGATAAGACCTCTGGTGATAAACACACAACTGAGTTTTGAAAATACAAGGAGTAATTAGACTAAACAGAATTATAAACAATAAGCCTGTAAAAAAGATAGCAAAAATAACAGATTTTGATATTATGCTTGTACCCCTGAAAGCATAATTTTTTTGTAAATGGAGGAACTACATTGATTTAAGTACTTTTGAGGCAGAAAACTCATTTAGCTATTTTATGAGATAAAGACTCTTATTGTAAATCATTCCTACATTTGTATGAGGGCAAAATAAATTGCCTTGATAAAATCAAACTGATTTAAGGTACACTTCTTTAATAGCACTGGATGAATTTTAAGTATCCCATATCTTGGATCAAGGATAAAGCAAATTTCTCATTCACTCAGATATACAGTCACTATAATTTCACAGTATAAAACTTAATCTGATGATTTACCCTTAAAGGTAAATTCACACCTAGATTCCCAATTTTCCTTTGCTCCTTAGAGAGGAAGAACTTGCATCTAAATTTTAGTTTTCCATTGTAGTAATAAATATGCCTCCTTGTTATCTCAGAAACAATAGGACCATTGAAATTGAACAATGATCAAATAATAGTTGCATATGTATATAAATATGTAGATATTTGATAATGATTAAATCCCATTCAAAGTTTCTCATCAGATAGAATTCTGAAGTTTTTAAATTAAACACCAAACCATTCTGCAGCCTCAGTACTTTTGTAGCATAGGGAGTGATAGTTATTTTGATAAGCCTAAACATCTGTCTGTGACTACGGACAAAGATGTCAGAACCTCCTGGATTTTGTATCTTTCATGTACTCTATAACCAGTACCATGTGGTCAACTCTGCCAAATTCTGATGCCAACTGAGTAAGAGTCCTGGAGCCCTGGAACCATAGTTTCAGCAGGCTCTGTGGCCATATCCTGGAAACACACCTTCTAGGTAATTTCTTTTTCAGCAGGAGGTGGTGGCTCACGCCTTTAATCCCAGCACTTGGGAGCAGAGGCAGGCAGATTTCTGAGTTTGAGGCCAGCCTGGTCTACAGACTGAGTTTCAGGACAGCCAGGGCTATACAGAGAAACCCTGTCTCAAAAATAAATAAATAAATAAAGTTTTGAAAAAAAAATTTTTTTCAGGAACAAGAAACCACTACATCCACATTCTCCCTATGCACTCCTTCCAGTCAAAGGCATTGCATTTTCATGGTTTGAAGCCTTGAAGGATGGGGTCTTGCTTTGCAAATATCCTCCCTCATACCCAAATCCAAAGTAGATATATTTTAAAAAAAGTATAACCATTTTTAAATTACCTAGATGGGTTATAACCTGTCAGGGTGTATGTCTGCCTCACTGCTGGGGTTCTGAAGCCCCATGACAAGGCTCTCAATTTCTGTGTACTCGACACTTCTGGTGACCTCCAGCAGTTGAGAAGAGTGGTCCACTCTTCCCTAGGCACTAGGCAGAAAGGTGATGGCTTTGCCCAGGATTGGGCAGAATCAAGTTTGGTTTCAAGAGATTCTCAGGAGAAAGGAGCACCTGAAAGAGAGAAGGTCTTCACCCAGAGATTTAGGTGAGCTTTTTAAGACTAAGGTAGACGTGATTGTATAGATCTTACTCAGGATGAACCAGGTATTATATACCTTTTGCAGGAAGGAATGCCCAGGAAGAGAAGCTCATTGGCTAAACTCTCTGGGCCTACGTACATACCTAATTAGCATGAAGAACTCCAGATCTTTATGCTAAGTGACCAGTTGTCATGGTATTATCAGTGGGGTGTTATGGTTACGTGTTTCAGGATAGAGCCTAACTGGGAGCTGGTTCCACACCTGCCTTCTCAATTAAAAGATTTTCTGAAGTTTTTGAACCTATTTCAATCT
This sequence comes from Mastomys coucha, assembly GCF_008632895.1. Taxonomy (NCBI): domain Eukaryota; kingdom Metazoa; phylum Chordata; class Mammalia; order Rodentia; family Muridae; genus Mastomys; species Mastomys coucha. Next base: position 76,681,570 of record NW_022196894.1, read on the forward strand.
TATCATTCTTCTGTCTGGTGGCATGGTCCATTTTGCTTGCCTCTGCCCTAGATTACTTGCTGCCCCACCCTACCTGCCCTTGCAGCAGGTGAGAAATGCTGCAGCAAGCTTGTCTGAACACTGTTGCAAGATCCTTTAATAGCCTCCACTCATGCCCCATTTGTCTCAAGAAAGCATCTCTTCTAAACAAAGGTTCCTGATTGGCTTCCCGGTTGACTGGCATTGTTTACATCAGCAATCCTTGGTCTCTCAGGTATTCCTCAATTAGGTTCTCCTGAAGGAGATGCCTTTGAGGCTGTGCAGTCCCTGGTTTGTTTATGCAGAGGCAGTTGCACCATTCCTCCGACATTTACACCCTTCTGTTTTTAGATTTTTGACAACCTAGTGGGATTCAGGGTGCCAAAGCCTAGACATTGTTGACCCCACCTTGGAGTATTCCCAGTAAACTGGACTGTGCCTGACTTAGATTATCCTGTCTTCCAGGGTCTTATGTCATTGACTACCAAAGACACTCTGGAGGCATGTCACACAAGAGGGAGATGAGGAACAGCCTACATGGTGGTCTCACAGATCTCTGCCATCTATGCTTTGATCACTTCCTTGGGAGGGAGTGGTCACAATCAGGATTTTTGAGAGCCATCAGCACCCGGAGGGTGGCCTTATTTATGGATGGTACCTGGAGATATGTTGTGTGAGACACTTAAACAAAATAATTATTGGTATGAAAATTCCTCATGTCATACCATAAGTGGCACAAAGGGTCAAACAGCCTCTTAACATTGTCCCACACTTTTCCCAAGAATCCAGCATCCAGAGAGAGCACAGATCCCGTGGTCACATTAAGGTTGGCTATGTTCTCTCTTAACAACACAGGTTAACGACATTGTATGACCAAGTACCTTCAAGATATTCAGCCAACTATTGTATGCCTTCAGTGGTGTTACATACCTTGTAAATGGTTAGGCAGATTAAGTGAAACCTGTGGTCACATGTTAATAGATATATGTCCCTAAAAGGGCCAACTCTTCTACCAGTAAATAAACCTGTTGTTGTAAAATGAGGATGGCTTGATAAAGATGTTGATTTACTACTTCCTGTGCTTGAAGTGCCTCAGCTGATTTAGAGACTACAGCATTGGCCACTACTGTAGTAGATGTTTGGTTCAAGGCAACAACAGCTGTTGCCACCTCAGCAATGCCTGAAATTATGGCCACAATGATGGCAACTGTAATACCAAAATCCCTCTTTGCCTAGTGTAGGGGTTGTGAGTGAGTCTGTGCCATCAGAGTGATGTCATGAAAGTGGGTGGTATTCACCACAGATATCCAAATGGCGGCTGGTTCCCTCATCAAGATAGCCAGTGTTGAATACCCCATCCAGCAGGCTGTCAGGAGACATTTTTCATTCAAGCAGTTAAGGCCATTTCTGACAATGGAGGAATTAGTGACTAGAAAGAAAAAGGGAGGACAGACACAGACTGGGGTGGCTTTGCAGCTAACTTCTCTGCCAATGGTCACATTCACAAGCATTGCCCCAGTCCACATTTTCACCAACCAGTTTATATGGAAATATGTCCCATTAGAAAAACGGCCACCTTTTAAGAGAGCAAAGGGGCTTACATCAAGACAATTAGAGGGGCCATATAAATCCGAATTGCTCATAATGGGGTCATATCAGAATATAATGCGATCCCTGTTAACATAGGGAGTAATATTGGAAGTATCCTGTGAAGTAAACCTCCACATGCCAACTGTGAGTTTAGATGATAATATCAGGTAGTCACCAGTGAATTTTACTCCTAGTGCAAGGTGGCAGTGTTCCCAAGAGATAGGAAGTCTCATGAAAGTAGACATTTTAGGGACCCTTGAACAGTGAGGCAGAGATGGATTTGCCCACCAGCAACTTTAAATTTCCTCAAGCTTTTTTTTTTTCACAACAAACATTCTTCTTCTTCTTTTTTTACTTTATCTGATCTTTTGGGCTCAGTTCGTTCTTGTCCTTTTTCACTAGAAACCTACATTAAAATGGCAGATAATAACTGCCATAGCTTGAACATTTTACTGCAATGAGATTCCCTCTGTGAAAAAGACAAGTTCAATAATTTAAATTTCAGACTCAGTCAGGAACACTGGTAGAATACACCATTATTGACTTTTACCCATTCCCTGAAAGATCGCTTATCACTCCTTTAAATGTCATAACATGTGCATCCTTCCTCATTTTCACTCAGCCTTCTGGTCTTCCAAACTCCCAGCAGAGTGGCTCATGAAACTGCCTGTGACAGTTTGGAGACTCCCATCCCTTCTCCATCACCACCAAACCTATTCCAAAGGCCCATGTCCATAGGTTCAGGTTAAGCATAACCACAGCACTACCTTTCAGCTTCCAATTCAAAGAGATTCAGACCATCATGACAGGGAAAGCATTAAGGGAGGGAGAAGAGGCTGGATGATCACAACTTGTCCTCAGGTAGGACGCAGAGACTGAACAGTCTGCGGGCCGGCTTCCTTCAGAACAGGAATCCCGGGACCCATTGAGACAACCCAAATATTGCCCCCAATTATTCACTTCCTCCATAAAATTGATACCACCAAAAAGTTTCACAACTTTCCTAAGAAGTACCACTAGCTAGAGACAAATTTTACAAACCCAAGAGTCTATGGGGAAAATTTCTGATGAAATCACAATATTGAATTTGAGTGTCTAGAGCTTGACAGGTGTGTCAGCTGTGGTGGGCACCTATTTCCTTGTCTAAAAGTATGAAGATGTGGTACATCTGTTCTTATTTGTGTTTTATTGTTGTCTGATAATCAAATTCAGGACCTCAAATTTGTCTTGACATCACTTTCAAAAGGTATCTCTCAGCCCAATGCTAAGTTACATTTTAAAACATCACTACTTCCACAAATTTCCTTAGTGAAACTAAACATACTAGTCTTCAATTTTGTACTTGGCATATCATTATGTTACACAGCTACATAAAAAAATTAATGCTATTAACTGAATTTTAGGAACGAAATATTTCCTGTAGTCAACATTATTTCTTTTTGTCATAACATTAGTGAAAATGATACTGTGCATTTCAATTCATTTGTGTAACTGTAGTTTGGAAGAATCTGGGAAGCTAAAAAAATAAACACATGTGAAGCATAGAAAAAAAATAAAATGAAACAAAACAAATACATGCTCTGAAGTTGAGCTTGCTTCACAGGCGTACATTGCATTCCACTTCTGTTGTACTTGGATGGATACAGCTCTTCATTTACACCCAGTGGGGAAATAAAAGCCCTCTGCTTCTATACAATGAGGTAATGAACAGCGCAAATAGTTCATATAATTTCTGGTTGTGCATCATCTACCCAATAACAATCCACATAACATATGAAAATGTGATATTACTGTTTTTTGAAATAAATGTTTATGGAGAGGTGATTATTTTCTCCTTTCACGCATTGCGTGAGGTTTTAATGCTGTCATATCTCAAATTTGCTTATTTTAATATTCAGCAATAATACCCCACTTTGATTTCTGCTTACCCAAATGTATGCTCTGAATATCTTTTATTCCTCTTGCCTACTCCAGGTTTTTCTTTCATTGCAGTATATTTTAATATTTTATTCTATGCTTATGTAGAAGCATTACATCATTCAAAGCCTTTTTACTTTTTTTTTACATTAATTTTTTAACACTAGAATAGATACTCATACTGCTACATTCCAATCAGATTTATGTTCACATTTCTGTTTTACAGTGGGGATAAAATTTCTAAAAGTAATTTAGTTTAAAAACAAAACTACTCTTTTCCCTTTAACATTATTCATTTCTTTCCCAAAGTAGCTAAAAGGAAACTCTACTTCCTCCAATAGAGACTCTCTGTTCACTTTGTTATCCTTCCTGTTTATCGCAATCCAAATCTCATCACCACCCTTCTCCTTTGCTATCAAGGGTGACCACACATGGCACTAATTCATGTTATTGATAATCTATTAACAAGCTGTTTTCATTGTTAGGATATAAGTGCTTATACCATTTTCTATTCATCACACTAACATTTGCAAGAATGTTTCTTAAATAACGCATGGATTCCTTGTGAGTTCCAACAGTTACTATCAGGTCTTTGCATTATTCTGTGATTTTTTTTTATTGTAAGAATAAAATTTAATTTCATAAACATTACTTTCTATTTTTTCAGTAAGCAGTATTGTACCCATATTTACAGTTTCAATTTCTTGTCAATATAAATTAATTTTAAAATTATATAATTATGTATTCATATATATATGCATATATATAATTTACTTTTCTAAGTGTCCTAATTACCACACCCTTAAATAAGATGAATTATTTTTCACATAATTTCTTTTGCTTCAGATAAGTGTAAGGGTCATATATTTATTAATATCTTCAGTTCACTGAGACCTCAGGAAAAGATCAAGGAATGAATGAACAGATGATTATTTTCATTTAATTTCTATAGTTTATTTTTAAGAGGAAATGGGTGATAAAATTGAGTTACTAACTTGTTAGAAAAAATTATTTTCTATTAACACCTATTCAAGGAAAGGGTACGAAAAATCATCTATTCCGGGGATCACACAGTGCAGGGCAGTTTGTCGTGGACTGTTGATTACGCAAAAGAACCATTCTTGTAGGGCACTCAGTGTGGAGTAGAATCTTTCCCAGGCGTCACACGTGTACAGAATGGTGTAACCGTGTTAGCTCATTATGAATGTGAATAACAAGCTAAAGTTGTTGTGATCTTGTTCATAATGCCCCCGTCTTGTATAGAACTTCAATTTGGCTCTCTAAATAAATGTGGAACAGATATTTAAAGAACACTAACAATTAAAAATAACAAATTGTAAGATAGAAAAAAGCAATGCAAAAGGAGGTCCTTTTCATATGAGTTTAAAGGCTTTAGAACAATTATTTAATATAATAGTAACTTGAAAATTGGGAAAGTTACAATTCAAATTTACAATAGTATATTTTATCCTGGAAATTTGGAAGATACTATATATATATATATATATATATATATATATATATATATATATATATATATTGGAATGAACATAAATACATACATACAATGTGGGTGCTAATGGATATTTAAGTTATCCTGAATGTTATGATCATCCAGTAAGCATAACAAATGTGTGTATATAACATACATATTATATTAGTAATGACAAACAGATTACACACACATATATAATAATTATGTATATTTATGTACATATATACGTATTTACACAGAAACACACACAGCTTTTCTGCTTCAAGAAACAGAATGAAATAAAAAGGCCCTATTTTCAGGGTTACTAAGCTCAGAAATGCAAAGAAAGCTCTAATTTTCCCAAGCATGCTCTGTGTTCCTTGAAGTAATATTCTATAGTAAAACTTATGAACTGAGTGTACTACAAGGGCAAGCATAATGTTGCTTATTTTTTACAAGGTTCATTTTCTTCAATGGAACTATTAATTCTACCTTTAGTTATGTCTTATAATGTCTACTGCTTCATCAAATTTCAGTAAAATATACAATTAGATAATATTCATTGTCTGTGCCATAGGTAGGATTTGATTTCCCATAGGTATGATATGCTTTCACCTTATAAATGTGCCTTTACTATTAGATAACTAAAGATGTGTAGAAAAAACAGCCTAGGAATAGTAAATTATAAAGTTATTATACACACTGAAAGAACTCAGAAACTGCTGCAGCACAGACTTTAGAGGTATCATTAAGAAGTCTGTAAACTTACTGGCTCTCACAATTCTGAGATGAAAGAAATAATTGACAATTTATGTGAAGTACACAGATTTCTCCTTTGAAAGAGCCACCCTGTTTATGAGGCTACTTCTCATCAGGTGGTGGCCATTCTGGTCTACAGGACAGATGCAGTAAAAGAATAAATGTTCCCTTGGTGGAATGAAAGAAGTATTGTATTTCTTCATTACTTGACCAAAGCGCACCAGATAAAGTCAGTGAGAGGATAAAATTGATCCTGGACAGCACTTTCCCTGTGGAATGAGAGGTTGAGTAATTCTATGTCTTATTTTTCCACTATTACTAAAATCACTCTAGTTTAGTTTTCCAATTATGTTTCAGCCTTAGGGTGTTTTTTGTCTTCTAAAGCGTAGGCCTTCTGGATACATATGGAGAAAGTATTCTACATTGAAATAGATTGTTATAATTTTGGCAAAACCCAGATATCCTCTAACATGTGGGTAGGATTTTCTGTGGAAAGACACACAATTAGCCAGGTTTAATTTGTTTTAATAATGAATACCAAAAGTGAGAAAACAGTGGATTTGTTCTGACACATTTAAATGTTGGAGCACACTGACTGAAATGCATTGACTCAAACAGTTCATAGCAGCTAGTTAGGAGACCTTATGGCCCACAATATGAGGAAGCCAAGCCCCTGTGTAGGCAGGAGCACAGCACACATAGTATAATCTTTTAATGCTGGGTAGGCAGGAATGCAGCATAGACTGTATAATGCTGTTTTCAGCAACATTGTGACATCACTTCAGCCTAAGGGGCCTCACGTGACTTCAGGGGAGATCACCAGGAAATTATGACATGCTGCAACATTGAGGAAACGTGTAGAAAAGGATGCAAAATAACAGGGGCAGCTAAAGCAAAGAACACAGTTCTTCCTATTTGGGACAAACATTTTCAAGAACTCCATTATTACCGCTTTCAAAGATCTCTTTGGAAAGGATCATTGAGTGAGCGAGGTTAGAGAGTGAAGTGTTTAAGGCTGGTCATAATGAAGGTAACAGGAGACTAGCTAGGTCACTGTATTAGGGGAAATCTACTAATTTTATGCTAAAGGAATATAGTTTTAAAAAAGTGAATACATAAATCAGTTAATTGCTCAAACCCCATTAGAGGAGCTACTTTTCCAGTAGATTCTAATTAACATAAAGACATACAACTGAAAAGTAGGCAGAGAGTGAAATATTTGGTGCACTAAATCCTAAAGGTGTTGTCTATCAAACCCCTCTCTTCAAGGTTCAGAGATCTATTGTGAAGACAAGGTGGAAAACTTAAGATCAAGAGGTGGTGATGACTTCAAGAAAACACTATGACCCAAACACATTAAGTCGGATATAGATATGAATTCACATTTAGCCTGCACAAGACCTACAGTTTTAAACTAGAAAGAATCGCAGCACTAAGAAGGGGAAATAGACGTAAAGACCCACTTCTAACCAAGATCTGCTCCTCCTGGGAAACAGGAAATACCCAGCAGGCTCCAAGCCAGGCAACATACCCAGGAGTGGCTGGCCAACACAAAACATACTCCATGTTTTTGTTTTTGTTTTTGTTATTATTGCTTGATTATTTTTGTATTGGCATTTTTTATATTTGTGTGCTTTTAAAAAAAAAAGATTTATTTATTATTATATCCAAGTACACTGAGGATGTCTTCAGATGCAACCAGAAGAGGGCATCAGATCTCATTACAGATAGTTGTGAGCCACCATGTGGTTGTTGGGATTTGAACTCAGAATCTTCAGAAGAGCAGTCAGTGCTCTTACAAGCAAGTCGTCTTTCATTTTTTACAGGCAGGAAGAGAAATAACATGAACTTTTATGGAAATGGAAATGGAAAGGATCATGAATTTTAGGGGAAGTTAGGATAGTTGAAAATATGATAAGATATATTGGCTGAATATATTTATTGAAAATAATTGATTTTAAAAATTAATTAACATAAAAATAAGAAAATATGCAGTAGACAGATTCAAAACTATGTTCCATTATGTGCATATACATATGTGTTTAGCCTCCATTTATAAGAGATATGTAAGAGAAATAAAGAGACATGTAAACAAATATATTTACACATCAGGAAAAATATTGAAAATATATCATTTTATAAACTCAATGCTTAACATTATAGCACAATTATCAAAAAATAAGCAGCATACAATAACAATAAATACCAGGATGCTTATTTCAATGATATCCGTATAGCCCAAAATATAGAAATACTTTGGTAAAATTAGATATCTTTTTCAGTTACATATTCAAAGGCTTTTAGAACTGGTTTCTGGGAAGAATGTGCAATAGTTTAGAACTCTGAGCTAAAAAGGTCCTGACATTAAGGAAGCACTGATTAATAGTTCACTCTTATGGGTGCTTCAAAGACAGTAATATTGTGGGAAACATGTGCCATGGAAGCCCAGATCATGCAGTTTCATAGAGGAATAGGAGATATATCAGAGACAGGACAGGGGTGATTTATGTGACAATTCATGCATTAATCTAGCTTCATCCTGTCTGGCACCTGAGCACTGGAAATAAAATTGAATTTAAAGATAATAGTTCAATTTGCTTGATGGAGAACCTCAAGGCAGAAGAACAGCATTCAGCCTGGTGCTGAGAAAGCAGCTGTGATTGCCACAAAGATCAGAACCAGTAAAGAGAAAATTTCATACTGTACTAGAATAATAGGAAAAGTGTCCTGAGGGCTAAACTTCATACTAATGCAAGCAAAGAGAAAATGTTTTAGTATCCTAGGATACCACTTTGCTTGCACTCACTATACCCAAACTCTTCACCAACAACAATAATATACTTGAGACTTATATGCAAAGTTGTTCTCATGAACTCTACCCCAAACACATCCCGTAATTACCTGCTAGCAAGGAAAGTCACACATCAGAATCTAGTTGAATACACATTCTTCTCTGAATAATGAGTAACTTTCTACACTCCAACAAGCAGTAAATGGGACTGGTTGTACTTAAACATATTCTCAGTATAAACTATAACATAAGGAGAGTCAAAATAAACTTGAATGACTTTGATGCTTGTGGATTAAATAAAAACTGTATCTTTGAGTATACTAATAGGGACTTTTTTCCACTTATCATGTCATCTTATGCATGATTGGACAAGTGATTGAAGCCAGTGGATCCCATTCCCCTAACTGGGCTGCCTTCTGTAGCCTCAGTGGGAGAAGATAGACCTAGTATTGCAGTGACCTGATGTGCCAGGGTAGGGTGATACCCAGGAAGGATCTTTCTCTTCTCAGAGAAGTAGGAGAGGGAGATATGGAAGTAGAGGGTGTGTGAGGGGTGACTGTGAAGAGAACGGGGCTGAGATTGGATGTAAAGTGAATAAATAAATAAACTAATTAAGAATTTTTCTTTAATGTGATAAAAATGTAAATATTAGAATCCTGCAGTATGTCATGCATGAATTATTACACTTTAAATCATGAGCAATACAACTATTCCTGTTATGCGTTTTCTCTCTTTTTTTATTAGATATTTTCTTTATTTACATGTCATATGATATCTCCTTTCCCGGTTTCCCCTCCAAAAAAAAATAAAAATAAAAATAAACAAAACCATAAACAAAACAAACACAAAACCACCCTGTTCTATACCCCCTCCCCCTGCTCGCCAACCCACCCTCTCCCGCTTCCTGGCCCTGGCATTCCCCTACACTAGGGCATAGAACATTCACAGGGCCAAGGGCCTCTCCTCCCCTTGATGACTGACTTGGCCATCCTCTGTTACATATGCTGCTGGAAATTTTACAAAAAAGTCAGATGCGTTACGGAAAGAGACAGATACATGCATAATTCCAACACTTATGAAATTCATATTTGTTTGTCAAAACAGAAAACCACTCAACCTGTGATCCCTCTTACACACATATATATAGGTATGTAGATATCTACATATGTTTATGTAGATATATATCATTAGATATATGAATATGTGGATATATGTGTATATATGTAAATATATATGTATATATATTATGATATTCCATATATCTACATATATGTATGTGTACTTATACAGATATATGTATCAGGTATCATATATACATATCTGTATATATGTATGTATATCTACATATACACATGTATATGTATCTAAATACATGTACATATAGTTAGAGCTATATGTACCTATACACACATGTATATACATATACATATATATGTATCTCCATGTATGTACATATATGTACAGTTATTCCATTTGAGAAAATTATTTTGCCTTTGCCAGTGGGTACCAATTGCAATAGCTTCCTGTTTAAAGGTAGGACCCCATTGTCCATTTCTTCCTCTCACCGTGGGATCCTGTCAGGCTTGAACTTATATAGGTTTTGTGTAGTTTCTTTGGAGTCACTAATCACTTCACTCTTACAATCTTTCTACCTTTTCTTGTGCATAGATCCCTGATTTTTGAAGGGAAGCATTTAATGAACTGTAACATTTATTACTGAAGGCCCCAAAGTCTTGCATTCTCTGTCCATTGTCTAGTTGTGTGTCCTTGTCTTAATTTCATTTACTGTAATAAGATATTTTTCTGATGAGACTGAGTGATGCTCTGATTATTGGGAATAGCAATATGTCATTAGCAATAACTTTTTTTGCTATGTATATTCCTTTAGCAGAATAATAGCACAGGTTTTCCCTTAGTTCCCTGACCTAGCCCCTCTCAGCTTCTTGGATATTTTAGTGTCTCAAGTATTGCGACTATCTCATACAATAGGCATTGAATCCAACATAATAAAAAAGTTGATTATTTTCATGACATTTATGCCATTATTTTGTTGGACCATGAAAGGCAGTTTGTATTCTGTTTGAGTGAGGCTTACTTCGGAGATCCAGTAGAAAAGTTAGTTTTGTTTTAAATTGTTACAAAAACTGAACCCAGAATAAATGTGTGCCTACTATAAAATGAGAATAGAAAGGACATAAAATGTGCTAAAAGCATATTTGTTAATTATTAATTAATAATTCATCAAAAGTGCTACATATCTATTTTAAAGCCATTCAGCAACAATATGAAATTGCCTCAACATCTAGGATAACATATTTGATGGACATGAGGATAGCACCATTTAGCCTCATGTTAGTAGATCTCACTAACTAGAGGACAGAGAGCTGAGTGTGGCTGATCATATGGACAAATGAAGCATTTCACAAAGTTCTTATATTTTTTTGGTAAATAATAAGACTTACAAATATACACATGAAGCTCAGAGAAGTGTTCATTTTTTTTAACCAAAACAACATCAGTTAATTGTGAGGAGGGAAATGTAGCTATTTTAACTTTTCATTTTTTAATACCTGTTAAAATAGAAGTAAATGGATAAGTAAATATATGTATTCTTAGAAAAACATTGTTGGAGGTTGGATAGGAGAGTGCAGGATAAAATATGGAGTGTAAAATATAATAAAGCTAATTTTAAAAAGATAGCAAATATGTAGGAAAAATGATCACATACTTTTGCTTTTGACCCACATACATATAATTATATATATGAAAGATACTTAATCTATTTGTAGGATAACAAAGGAAAAAATGGAGTGATACCCTGACCTGCAGTTTGTTATGGTCTATTCTTCACTGAGAACTTTTAATTTATTCTCCATATAAATGCATGAACATTATGTCTCCCAGGTGGATAAATGCTTTTGTGCAAGGTAATATAGGATAATTAAAAGTGGTGAATGCAGCCTATTACATCTGGAAGTCATTGCCTTTTTAAAACACATGTATTTTTGATGGCCATTCACTTTCAATTTAGTCTTATGTAAAGCCTCATGAAGAAAGAAAAAAGTGAATCATACATCTAATGTTACAATGTGGGTTCAATCTAAGTGAGTGCATTTTTACCCTTCCAATAACAAATTTTTAATCTCCGTGTTCTGAGGAAAATGTGTTTTCTTAATTAGTATGTTTTTTTCTATGTAAACAAAACATCATGATTTTGTTTATAGTGTTGTGTAGAAAAACTTGCATAATTATTTTACACATCCAGCTTTAAATTAAATGATAAGTTTATGTTAAACTCTATAAAATAAAAATTGTAAAAATGTAATGCTATTGCATTGAAGGACTAACTGAGTGACGATAGGTGACTGGTTAGGTGAATGTAATCAACCAAATTAAAACTCATGTGAATTGTATTGTGAAAAACTTATATAAATTGTATTACTCCATAAGCTAAATTTAAAAATTAAATGATTATACCAAAGTGAACAACAGATTTTGAATGCATTACCCAGTAAATTCTTTTCATAAAAATGTCATACATATTTCACATCCAAAGTTTTCAGTTAATTATATTTGACCTGATTTCATATTTTTCAAAATCATATTGCAACATTTCTCTTTCCAGAAATTACAGAATAGAAAAAGGACAAAAATGAAGAAAAAAACTGACTCTGAACAGATTTTTCACATATACATTAGAAAATCCACTTATAAATTAGAAATTATGTATGGGTCCAGGCTAGAGATCATAAAAGTAGTACCATTTATGTTAGAATATAAAATAACCCTAACGTGTAAAATTATCCAGAGTATAACACATATTTGACTATCCCATTGGTTAAATTTATTGTTGTTTTCTCTAAAATATTATGTAAAGAATTTAAAATATTCCAAACTTACAATAGAAAGTGAATGAAATCTAATTATTTCATAATTATCTTTTCCAATGTGTAGTTTTTATTACATTTTAAGTTTTGTTCTACATGTACATGCACACATTTATATATGCATTCATATTTAATCTAATAAGTATATATATATATTCATTGTTCTAAAATACAAAGTAAGTAAAGATAAAAGCACAGACATGAAGATAGTTACATATATATACATGTATGTATATGTATGTGTGTGTTTGTTTATCTTGAGTTCTAATCACTGAGCTGTGTGTATATGTGTACATAAACACAACACACAGATATGTCCATGTATCTATATGTAACAATGAAATTAATTAAATGAAGAGAGAAGTAAAGTCTGTTTTTTTGAAATATGTCAAAAGTATTTAGTCTATCTATACCTGGTAGTTCATGCCAGTAACCCCACGTATTTGGAAGGTTGAATTATGAGGACCACAAACTGAGGAACTTACAAGGCTGAAGCTTTGATCAACGCCAGTCTTGGAAATTTAGTGAGAGTTTGTTCTGAAGCAAAAGGCCAAACTCGAATTCAAAGCTACAGTAAAGACACCTTGACATTGCATATACAGCCAGTTCAAAGAAAGGTATGTTTAGCATCGTTTTGAGGGTAGGTAGAGATGGATAATGGAGGTGTATATATGATCACTGTACTGGCTGCATTTGTGTGTCAATTTGACACAAGTTGGAGTCATCAAAAAGAAAGGAGCCTCCCTTGAGGAAATGCTCCTATAAGATCCAACTGTAAGGCATTTTCTCAATTAGTGATCAAGCGGGGAGGGCCCATGGTGGATGGTGCCATCCCTGGACTGGTAGTCTTGGGTTCTATAAGAAAGCAAGCTGAACAAGCCAGGAGAAGCAAGCCAGTAAGTAACATCCCTCCATGGCCTCTGCATCTGCTCCTGCCTCCAAGTTCCTGCCCTGTGTGAGTTTCTGCCCTGACTTCCTTTGGTGATGAACAGCAATGTGGAAGTGTAAGCTGAGTAAACCCTTTCCTCCCCAACTTGCGTTCATGGTCATAATGTTTTGTGCAGGAATACAAACCCTAACCAAGACAACCACATTTAATTGTATACATGTAGAACATGTTTAAGAATAAATGAAAAGGTTAAAAACAGCAAATAAGGAGGCAGGAGAGACAGCTCACCAGCTAAGAACACTGATTGATCTTCCAGAGGTCCTGAGTTAGCAACCATATGGTAGCTCAGAATCATCTGTAATGGGATCAGATTCCATCATCTGGTGTGTCTGATAAAGCCACAGTATACTCATATACATTAAATAATTGAATAAATCTTTAAAACAATAGCAAGTATGAAGATATAAAATTCTTTCATCTTGAAGTTATAAGAATACATATAAAATATACTACCAATTATGGCTTTACAAAATTTCTTTTCCTAAATATTTCAGATTCAAAAACATTCCTTCTTCAACCATCATTTTAAAGCATGAAGACTGAAAGTATATTCTAGGAGAATAGTAATTAGTAATTACTACTAGTAATTAGTACTAAAAATACATGTGCAGAGCAAAATTAATTTCACTTGTGATAACTATATATTAATTGGTAAGAATTCTTCATATTAACCCAGAGATTCGCTAACTTCTTAAAATCAATGAACAATGAAAGGTTGAACAATTCAACCTTTCTTCATTCTCTATCTGTCTTGCATTTTTTGGATTTTTTTTTTTTTGTTAACTGTATCTCTTAGCTATATGTCATTCTCTTTTTATTCATTCTTCTCAACACTTGTTTTAGACACTTTTTTCCTTTACAGTAAATAACTAATTGGTCCAATAATTTTAGATGACAATCGACATTTTAATGTAGTGTCTGCTTTTCTTATATGCCTTGTGGTCCTACAAAAGCACCATTTGATTTATAGAAGATATTTCAACTTCCATTAAATCTTTCTTCTAATAACCCCATTTCTACCTTTTATATGGGAACATCAAAATACCTAAATAAAATAAGATTGAAATATATTTGAGGAAGCCAAGCCATTACTTCATCAGCATTACGGGAAGGGGTTTTTCTCTTTCTTAGATTGAATATGCTGCCTTTTGGAGCAATGATTAATTCACTATTTTGTGTTGTTTGACCAGAATGATGTCAAGAATAATTTTTGTCATCATAAATTGTGGAGCTTTTATTCTTGTTAAAACAAATAAAATTACTACATATATATAAATAAGTAAAAGATTATATAAAATGCATAGACCTTTCTTTCCTTTCTGCTCACTGTCCTCCATCACGTTTTATTATTGAATTTTATACCTTAGAACATAGGGATAATACTAAAGAAAAAAATGTGTATTTGTTCTGTGCTATCCTCTATTATATGTAAATCATTACGGTCAAACATTTTTTACATTTAGTATTGTGATATGAAGACAAGTGGGCCTGAAAAAAATATTTTGGAAAAGTTTCTTTGCACCATAAATTTATTCTGATGATAGTAACTTATTTAGGGTTAACTGTGATTCTTCAAGTGATGGCATATTTTAAACTCTTTCTAATTTAGTATGCCAGGATCTAAGTAAATAAGCAAATGTTTGTGTGGTAAGGGTTTTGAAATTTTCTCATCCTCTTGATGAATATGTAACATATCTTTCTATGTTACATATTAACTTAAATTCTTCAACCAAGCAATTATAACTAAAACTAGAACAGATTAAAATTAAAGAAAATCATACACTAGCAGGCATATTTATTTATAAAGTAAGCTCATTGTAATTATATTTATTGATCATAATTGCCTTCTTGCTGGCATTGTTGACTCGTGGTCTTCTGTTTTCTGCTTTGATACTTCCAATACCGATGTGGAATATATATATATATATATACATATATATATGTGTGTGTGTGTGTTATATGTATATATATGTGTGTGTTATATATATATTTATATATTTATATATATACAAAATATTTATATATTGTATATATAATATATTATATGTGTATGTATATATGTATAATTATACAAATACACACACAAATGCCCACAAATACACAGACACAAACACACACACACACACATATTTACACATAATATGATAGAAAAAAGAAGCAGACCACGAGACTATTTGATCATCAGAATTATGAGGAAGTCCATTTGTACTGTTAAACTGCATGATAATGTAGTAGAATCACTCCATAGATGAATGAGAACATGGTTCTTATTAATCAATGATACTCTTGACAGTTTCATCTTAGGTTCCCAGTTTTCAAGATTTTGAAACTGAAAAGGTTAATTTTAAGAAAAAATATGAGGTTTAAATTTACTTGTTATACACATCTTTTCATACAAGTCCCAATTGATCATTAATAATTATTTATTGTTTATTGTGGAAAACAAAACACCATTAGGACACAGACAGTGGATGATTCAAGGTAGATCTTACCTGAAACCACCTTTGGTTTAGCTTCTATTGTAACAGAAAATACATACAAGCTGCCAAAGCAGAAGTAATCAATAGTACTAACCAACTATGATGCCTATAAACCACAACAATAACAAACATGGAAAGATCATTTAAAGGTGAAAATCATATTTATCAGTAACCAACAACTTTCTACATGAGTTTAAGACCCAGCCAATGGTGGGTGGGCAGGATCATGTCTGGTAATTAGAAAACATGACAATCTTTGCTAGTGAAGCTATGGGACTTAGAAAGATATTTGAAAACATAAATTATAGGTCAATCTAATTTCTAACTATGTTTAAAACTTATCCTTGTACCCATAGATAAAAGTACCCACTCCTCAAAGAAGATCATCTTTACAGCAAATGGAAATAATTATAGTAAACTATAACTGGACACATGGTAGAGACCAATGGATAGTGGGTAGCAACCCACTGTTACTCATAAGGCTTTGGGAACATCATGGCAGAAAGAAAAGGAAGACTGTAAAAACCAGAGGACCATCATGTCTGATGTGAGATTGTATCTCTCAAAAATGACAGCCTGTGTAAGACACAGTCAATGAGAATATCTATAAGTACACTAGTGCAGAAAGAGGAAAATCACTGGAAATGTCACCTCTAGAAAAATAACTACAAACAACTGATGACTGCTTTGAGAAATGTAATTCTCTTCTCCCAGGGACAAACCCCCCTTATTTGTTACCTAATACAGAGTGGTCAGACCTGAAATTGTATGAACACAAAAAACAAAAACTCAGCAGATTGTATTTGTACTTCTGTCAGCCTGCCTATCTACTGTCCGTCCGTCCATCCATCCATCCATCCATCCATCCATCCATCCATCCATCCATCCATCCATCCATCTATCTATCTATCTATCTATCTATCTATCTATCTATCTATCTATCTATCTATCATCTATATGTCTATATTAAATGTCTCTGACATCTAACATGTATCACACAGTCAGACAGACTGACCCATAGAAAAAGAAAAAAAATCACAACAGTATAAATCAAAGAAGAGGGCATCAATATGAGAAGGGGCAGGTGGGATATGGAGGCATAGAAGGAGTTGAAGCCATATTGTCAGGTCTATATCCTCAGACAAGCACCTGTTCCACCCCAGCCTGAAGCAGGTTAGCAGCTGATACAAACACACAATTAAAATAAGCTCCTCTGTCCCTTAATACATTCTGAAAAATTTCAAAGATCATATTGCATGAAGGAAGTTTCCATTTGCATGCGGTATCCAAACCTTTCAAGAGTTAAAATTTAAAATATACAATTAATTAAGTTGTGTGTTATTGCAATATGGAAGGGAGGGATACTTGAGCATATGCTTAGTGAAAGCCCATAGAGTCAATATGGTCTACCATTGATGTAAAATCCTTCCCTATTGAATACACACATTCAGTGCCTTTTTGAGGATTAATATCCAAGTCCAAAGATCAATTTTCATTGTCTTCTTTCCAACTCCTCTAATTTTAATTGCTTATTGGCATTTTCTTATCTTTTTTACTCTCTTTGTTTTGTAAACCATGCTATTTTGACACAAAGCCTTGTTGTTGCTGTTGTTTTATTTCAAATAAAAGTTAATTGAAAATGAAAACAAGAAACAGATTTAGAAAAATCCGATTCTGTCATGTTCTTGTGTGGCAGGTTGCTTTTTATGTTTGTTTCTCTTAAGCCAGAAATCATCAGGTGATTATGAAGCAACCTCGAGTAGATGAAAACAATTAATTTATTTTGTGTTTTTGTAAACTTTTACCTCAAGTAGGTGAAAAACAATTAATTTTGGCATTTTTCTTTACTTTAAAAAGTAAAAACCATTAATTATATTGAGAAAGGAGACTAGATTGTATCTGTAGCTACAGAATATTACTTCTCTCCTCGTTTATACTCTTGTATAACCAGTTTCATTATTATTTGATATTCATGCATATTCTTTATAAGCTTTTCAGAAAAATACCTCAAACAGTTCAGATGACATCATTTACAGTGACATTTCAGCCTTTTGTATTTTTCTAATCCATTCCAGTAACATGTAATTTAAGAGAAAAAGTAATAATTATAGGATTAAAACAAATAAAGTAAAAGTTTTGAAATTTTATATGTGTATAAAACTTTATATACATACATATATATAAAAGTTTGGAAGATATATATATATATGTATATACATATATATGTATGTATGTATGTATGTATGTATATATATATATGGAGAGTGGGGGCTTCCAAACTTTTTCTAATGAGATAGAGTGACAGAAAACATGAATTATAAACGTGTGCAAAAAAGTTAGCTACAATAGGCTTTAGGTTGAACTTTGACATTATTCATTTCTCTCTAACTCTCCCTCTGATGAAGAATGGTTTCAGTCCTATGACCACACTCAAAGTGAAAGCTGGGTTGAAGTAGTTCAAATGTGCAGAGTGGGTGGCAGAATGAAGCCATTGGTTCTATAATAATTTAACATAGATGGTCCACTATAAAGCAAGATAAATACAGGGATGTTTTAACTAGAATTAGAAGAATTTCTACAAAGTTTTATGTTTTCTATGATTGGAGTTCATCATTGTTGTTTACCATCCAGTTACTTCTTTTGTTAAAACAAAATGAACTGTGTATAATTTTCAGTGATATGTTGGATTCTTCAAAGTGCTACTCTACTTTTTTCGTAAATAAAAATAAATTAAAATTTATAATTTGAAGGGAAATTAAAAACATGAAAAATAACATTCAAAGCAGTGTTTGATGTCATGATTTAATTTCTTATTATTAAACTATAAAATATCAAGGATGAAATACAGAAAAAACTTATTTTTCTATCCTTTTCAAACTGCTAATGTAAATTTTCAGAATTTGTATGTTTGTAATTACATGACAGGTGGTTCAAGCTTTTAATAGCACCACTATGTGTTTATATTGAATCTCAAGTTACATGCATGATTACAATTCCAAAGGTTATTATGTCTTTGTAAACAAGGTCTGAAATATGTGACTTTATCAGTTCAGTGTGGTAGTATCAAGTTGTTATGTTATGGTAACTTCAACCACAAAAGTAAAAGAGCAGATCCTGCACATGCCATGTTAATAGGTGAGCCTTTAAATATTTTCAACCATGTGCATCTTAGGATCAAGTTCCAGTCAATAGACTTGAGAGGAAGCTCCTTTGTAAATGAGCCATCTTGCTGACATATACCAGGCCCTTAATGGAACCCTTCCCGAATAACTCCAAACCTGTCTCCAATAACAATGTAGACAGCTCTTGGGGTGGTCCTCTCACCTTCTCAAGCACTTTCATAGTCACTCACCAATTGGATACCTTATATTTTGACACTACATGTAAAATTCTTATCATTAGATGACTTTAATATAGTTGTGGCATGAGTCTTGAAAAGAAAAGATAGACACTGAAAACAGTTTTGCATCTACTTATAAACCAGAATAACAAAGTGAATATATTTTTAGTAGACTCACATAAGCTAACTGGCAAGTTCAAAATGTAAGTCAACAGCAGAGGGAAGTGTCATGCCTAATAACCTGGGTTCAACATACAGCACAGGAATATTTTTAAAGAGCATAGACAGAAACTGAATTCTTCACAGTGTCCTTAGTTACATTTTTGTCAGGTACAGATAAATTAAAGTGACAATATGTACATACTCAATAAATACATGCACATTTTATGAACACTAATTATTTTATTATAGAACAGTTTTTGAAGATATCCTAAATGCTTTTTTCTTGAAAATGA
The DNA here is from genome assembly GCF_008632895.1 of Mastomys coucha. Classification (NCBI taxonomy): domain Eukaryota; kingdom Metazoa; phylum Chordata; class Mammalia; order Rodentia; family Muridae; genus Mastomys; species Mastomys coucha. The sequence continues at coordinate 76,701,230 of NW_022196894.1, forward strand.
AAACAATCACTATAGTCACTGTAAACTACAATTGTGTTTTCATATGGACCTTTTATGAAGTGTTTTAGTTGGGTGTAATTAAATTATTTCTTTTTTTTTTTTAAGCTTCTACTGTAATTTAAAGTACTGTGGGGCTCAAGTTTCTCATGGCCTCTTTATAGAAAGAGAACTCGGGAGACATTTATTTGAATAAACGGCCATTTGAAATAGAAGCTTTTCAAAAATTGTGCACGAGATCATCACATTTTTCAAAACCCAGAAAAAATGGAAAATTGACATTGAGAATTTACAACCTACACAAAAACTAAATAATTATTGAATCACATGTCTATATAATCACTGTGCTCCTATCTTTTAATTTGTAAAAAAGGCAGCACAAAGCAATAAAAGTCATAATTTTCTCTTTGAAGACAGCAGCCTATAGATTGTTCCTGTGAATATCTCCACCAGATGTCTAAAACCTAAAATCATGTAAATAATTGAAAAAATAATACTTAGTAAGTATGTAATTTAGTCAAATTATATTTTTGTTTACACACTTATAATTCAACAATGTAGGTTAGTTTGATGTACATTTTAGTTTTGATTAATATCATTTGAAAAGAATTTTATTTCCACCCATACTTATAAAACATATTATACCTTATTTTCAGATGTTATTAAAATAGACTAATATTGGAATACAAATTCAGGAAATATTGTGCCATTTTATGATTATTGTTAAAAATAAAATTGTATAAATACATCCCATGCTGATCAGTGCTTTTAATACCACAGGGTTTCATTTCCCAAACAAAAAGAAACTTAATGACATACATTTCGTCCACAGTGTGAATGAAAGTTTAACTAATGTCTGCACAGTATAGAAGTTTTGCATTTGTAGAATAGCAGTAAATAAGCCTTAGTTCTCCCAACCACAGCGAATTAAGTGACTTACCATCAGATAACTAGGAAAACACACTCCTAAAACTACACATACCTTAAGTAATAAATAATATCATTCTTCTTAGGTTTCATGTACTTTATTTTAAGAGAAAGAAGAAAAATCGGTTTATATTGCGTAAAACATAGAAGCTATAAACAAATATTTAGAAATAGTAGTGTTCTGAATTCTGGCCTTCTACCTCACATGTACAGAAATTGGAAGTATTTATCTAATTAGTAAAAAAAACACAATAATATTTATCAAATAAATGATATAGTTAAATTCTGTCTGCTATATTGAGGTAAATAGAGATTGTTTCAATTCATTGTTATACAAACACAAATTGCCAAAGAATGAAATTATAAACAGGATCCTGCTCTGAAAGTATCACCGGGTAATTAGAAGATTCTGGAATGTTCCAAACAGACAGGAGAGATTGTGTGTGTGTGTGTGTGTGTGTGTATGTATGTGTGTGAATGCATATGTTTGTGCATATTTCCATATATATATATATGTGTTTATATATGTGCTTATCTCTCTTTCTCTCTTTTTCTCCCTCCCTCTCTATCTATCTGTCTATCTATCTATCTATCTATCTATCTATCTATCTATCTATCTATCTCTGTGTGTGTGTATGTATGAGTGTGTATATAAATATACACGCACTATACAATATGACAACACACTTGTGTGTCAGCACTAGAGTTTCTGCTATGTCTCATTGAGAATATTATAGAAAAAAATTCCCTTAACATCCCACAACAGGGGAATATTATCCAGTCCTTTCTGAATGAGCTTGAACTATTTTGACTGACTCTAAGGAATTGCTTTTGTTTCAGAACCTGATTATCCAGTAAGAAGTGAAATAATCAGTTCTACCTTCCCTGTTCCTTCTATTTCTAACCAAACAATAGCTGAAAACCACTTGTGAATGCCATGGTCTGCACAGACCATATATATATATATATATATATTTACAAAGTGATTGAGACTTGATAAAGTGAACATGGAGCATGCTTCCTAACTCCAAACATGGCCTCCATGTCATAAAAATTATATTTAGAACATTTACTTCATTAATGCATAATACATGTTTATTATGCAAACAAAATATAAGTCATTGCAGCAATGCAAAAACAAAAACAGAGCTTGAAAACATTGAACAACTTTTAAAATCAAAGTCAGATATGAAGCTATGTTGAAATTATAATAACAACAATAAAAAGTCATACTATTACTGTCTAAAACCATTTGCAAGACAACATGCATTACCATGCAAACTTGGGTGACACTATTGATCACTGTGGCACAAGGCTGGTCTAGAACCTCCATAGACATTGGCCAATGCCTAACATCATTGACATACACAAATAACACACATTCAAAATAAAGAAACATCACATACATTCTCAAAAGAGATAAACAATGTGAGGAGAGTGGAGTAGAAAACATTCAATAAGAGAAGACAAAATTATGCTTCGATGCAGATTTTTCTGCATTGGAATCTGTGAGTTTGAGATGTCAACAGAGTTTTTTGACAAATAGAGAGGAAAGAGGTGGGTAAAATATATACATAAACTTTGACAAAACCACAAATGGTGCAGTATGTATAATAAAAGATTCTCAAAAAAGACACAAGCAGGAATAACATTTTAAACAAAATTGAGTTGAAAATAGGACTGTTATCTAATTTACTCTTAGATGTCTTATGGAAAGAGGGAAAGTTGTTCTCGGCTTTGATCAAGAAGCTTCTCTTAATAGCAAACAGATCCTATTAGGCATAAACTTAGAGTGCATACCTCCAATGATATATATCTTCTTTGATATTTTCAACCCATCACTCACAAGTGGGTGACTTGGCTGATGATCAAATGCAAGACATTGTGCACTTTTATATAAACTGTGACATCATTAGTTTTAAATTTCATCTATGAAATTTACGATCCTCTTTATGCTGATGAACTTTCTTTGTGCAAAGCATAGTTGGAAATTGTAATGATCCATGGCACACATATAAATGTCAGCATTGTCAGGCAATATAGGCAAAGCATTTTGTACTCTGAGGTCACAGAACTGGGATACGTTGATTAATTAATGGAAACTCCCAACTATTTTCGGAGCATGTGGTTCTTATCATTACAATATAACATGGAGGTCCTGTTCATTTACTTCTTCAGTCTCACCTAATAAAGATGAAGTAAACTTAAATTACTCCAGTAAAGGGAATACTTTTATGCTTACAAAGCAGAACATCAGAGGATTGAAACTGGAAAGAACATATCATCCCTATGCATTCTAACCATAGGAAGTTTATAGTTTGGAACCTTTCGGTATACACAAAATGAATTGACAGACTAAATATATTAAAACACAAAATACTGAGTTAAATTAGATTTTGCTATTAAAACCTACATAAACAATATAAAATGAGTTTGCCATGCCTCTGCAATAAGTTGAACACAAATACAAACACATTCATCTCTTTCGTCCAAGTTCAGTTCTTATGAGGCAGTTTGACTCATATTACTCTCCTCTCTTTCTCTTCCATGCTGTGTTCATTCTTGCAAAAACCCACCTATGCCCTCTCATAATAGTTAGCTAAAGGTGCAACTCAAGCATCTATACATTTTTTTCCTTTGCAATAAGTAGTCAAGATCTGAAAAGAGATACCACATAATGAAATTCTTACTTGGAAATACTAAGATTATTTGACTTTTAAAGATCTATATCATATTAGCTTAGAATAACATTTATTTTTCTTTTATATATTGGAGATAATTAAGTCATTTTTGATGATATCATACATAAGTATCTGGAATTTATATTATTTTTCACTTCTCTTGCTCACGGTCTGTCTCCTCTCTCTTTCCCCACTTTCTTTTATATTTCTGATATCTTCTATGATTATTATTGTTAGTATATGCATTTAGCACTGACTACTTAGGATGGAATAAAAATGAGTGGAGAAAAATGATTCTCACTTATTGAATAACCACTTATATCTATAGCTTTTTCTTTATTATAAAGCCTTCTGAAAATGTTCTTTATGTACATAGATAAGTTGATTGGTACAGTCATTATTCAAGTCTTGTTTAGTCAATCATGTTGTCCATGTTTCATATGTACAGCTTCTCTGTCATGTTTAGGATACCCTATCTTAAACAAAGTGTCCACAACTTTTGTAAGCCCTATGTTGAGGGGATTCATTGTATATGAACTGATTGAAGCATGGTATCCCATGGTTCAATTTTGAAGCCATATTGACTTAGGAAGATTATAGTAGGAGTTTCCTCTTTAGGCTCCATGAATACTCAAGCCATTGGTGGTTGACTCAATTTACAATAATAGAGACAAAGTTCCTTTAGTCTACAATTCTACTCACAGAACTCTTATTTTTGTTTTTGTGGGTTTTGCTGAAGATGTAAGTGACACTATACTACCAGTTGGTGAATGTTTTTAGGCTTGGTATTGCTATGGGATTTAGGTTTAATAATGGGGTGAGATTATTATCACTGTTTCCCTAGGTTTGTTTGTGTAGTACCTACCACATAATAATTGAAAAACTATTAAGAATACACTAAAGCATTGTTTTCTTACTGAATATTTGCATCTATGGCTGGAGAGATTCTCAGTCTTTAAGAGGACATATTGCTTATTCAGAGACCCCAAGTTCAATTGCCAGAATGCATAGCACATTGCTATACATGTGTAATTACAGATCCAGTGGACATGGCACCTCTTAACTGTTTGAATGTATGAACATAAAGCCCCCCTTACACATAGACATATTGCATAATTAAAATGCAATAATATTTTTTTTTATTTTTTTTTGCAATAATATATTTTAAAAGAATCATTCTCTAAATTCACTAGCATATATAGGGAAGCACTTGATTTAAGTTTTAAGTATGAGCTTAGAACTCTCAAAACAATTATGACATTTTGCTAATGCTATTAAATTAAGTGTTAGAAAATTTTCCTAAGCGTTATAATGGTTCTGATTATCTTGCTTGTCTTACTGGTACTACCCAGTTGGCAACAGCTGGACTGTGATACAAGTCCTATGTTTAAACATTACCTATTTGCATACATCTCCAATGAAGACTTTCTGCAAAAGTGAATCAGAAGATACTACACAGGCTCAGGTCAGATAAAGCTTTCAAACCACTCTTTCTGTTGATGTAAAAACAGCTGTTCCCAACATCTACATGAAAGGATACTGAGAGCACTATCTCTGAGCCCTCAGGCAGGGCTCTGAGTAAGTATGGATTGTCTGGTGGCTTTTAAGTTTCTCTGCAAGTGTGAAGATGCCAGCAGAATTACCTTTCAGAATAATAATTAGAAGCTGTGGTGGCAGGCATTATCCTTTAATATTCATTTTCCAGGGACTCAACACATACGACTCTGCTTGAAGTGAAATTCAGTGTATTCTTCCAGAAATTGTTCCCTCTGATCACTAGACTAATGGCAAAAGGACACATCTGTTGAAGTAAGGTTGTAGCGATAACAGCAAAATTTGTTTCATAAAGTGTTGAGAATGCACCTCATACTGGAGACTTGTAATTATACTAGTAAGGGACTCTTCAAGCCAAATCAGTTCAGGACAAAGACTCCTTAACCTATTTTCTTGTTCTTTTCCTGACACTGTCCAAGTCTCGGCATCAATCTGTCAAATAAGAATTTTATGTTTTCTAGGCTTGGTTCACAGGCTATTATATAAGGAATCAAGTCAGAGGTTTGAGCACTAGGTAATACAAAATCATTTGTGGGTATTTTAAAGTTGATGAACTAGGGGCTAGGGGTATGGCTCAGTGGTTAAATTGTTTGGGATGCAAGCATGAAGACTTGAGTTCAAGTACCAGCACTCTTATAAAAATGGAGTACAGTGGAGCACACACACCTATAATCACGGCACTGAAAGAGGAGACAGGGGGATACTTAAGTCTTGCTTCTTAGAAAGAATAATCGGATTAGCAAGCTCTGTCCACATTGGTGAGACACCCTGTTTAAAAAAGGTAAGACAACTTTACAATTCTGTTAAAGCTATACATTTTTAAAGAATATTTTATTAAAAAGAGGTTCCATATTTTCCCATGGGCACCAATTTTCTTGGCAAAAAAAATCACGTGCAGATGATGATGAGAGATTTCTCATATGCTAAGTAATGAAAGCCAAATTAAAATTTGAATTAAATTCAAATTTGTATTACATACTCCACATATGATTTCTAATTAAATACTGCCAATGTGTCTTTTTTGTTGCTTTCATTTGAAATTCACTTCAATTGAAAATACATGACAGGTGGCTATCTGTGTGAGAAGCACTAGGGAAAATGAAACAAGAATGGACTACAAGGCAAATATAGTCTAAGGAATTATTTTTATCATGCAGAGGAAATTTAATTCAACAACATGGCTGTTCTGGCAAGGGATTACATGCAAAAACATTCTAGGTGTGTGTGATCTGGCTGGAATATAGACACTTCTTTAATCCCAGTACTCAGGAGACAGAGAGACAAAGACAGAGAGACAGAGACAGAGACAGACAGAGATAGGGAGACAAAGAGACAGAGAGACAGAGAAATAGGAGCAGAGAGACAGAGACAGAGAAACAGAGATAGAGACAGAGACAGATCAAGAGGGGAGGTAGTTTTACTGGGACTGTTTAACAGAGATAGGTTGCAAGTGAAAACAGAATGAATCATAGAATTAAATGGAGCCAGACTATTAGAGCAGGTTGCTAGAATGAGTTTAAGACCAAACAGAGAAATTCAGTGAGAAGCCAAAAGAAGCCAGTTTGAATTAGTTAACTTGGTGAAGAGTTTGGGCATGAACCAGCAAGCCAGGATTCAGAAAGAGCTAGAAAGGGTAAGCTTATTTAACACTTAGCCTCTGAAGTGACAATTACATGAAGAAAATATCAGTTATGCTTGTACTCTCACAGCCTACATTATCTATGAAACTCTCTCTCAAGCTAAAAGAAGACCACAACTAAATAAAGAAGATTCTGAAATTTTTTTATATGTTTCTCCACATAGACTCTGCAATATATTTATATATACACTGGAGGAATAATTGAAAAATCTGTTATGTTTTATCTATAATTATGCATTGGAATAATGGTAAAAGGTTAAATTTAGTTGATAAAATTAAATAGTGGCAGATGACATAAATAATCAGAGAAATAAATTATAATTATTAGCTAAAATATTAGTAACTATGGTTTAAAAAAGAAGTCAGAAGGGACAGAGTATAGTTAATGCTGAATTGTCAAAAATTAATGTATCCTTTCAAAATTTAAATATATTTTAAGGTTACATTTAAGTGAAATTTAAGTAAAATGATACTAATACATGATCAGTAATTTTATATCTTATTTGTTTTCTGAACTTTTACTGTGGATGATTAGTGACACAATTTGAGCAGTAATACATAATATGTGCATAGATTTAGAATACATTTAGATATATTTCAATTAAAGATTTTATTGGAGTATGATGTCACACTCAAGAGAAAAAATAAATAAGTGTAACAGAACTTGGATGTATTAGCTTATGTGTAAAACAGAGTTTGGCATGAAGGATGAATAAGGAAAGTGTCACATGTAGGTTATTAATATCACAGTATGCTGCCCATTATACTAATGTGTACACCATTGAGAAATCTACTGAAGAAAATTGTTTTCTGTAAATTGGATGTTGTAAGCATGCATAGACTGTATAATTAATAGAAAGCAAATTTTGTTATATTTTGTTATAATGAAAATAATTATTCTTTTTCATAGAAATATTGATTGATAACTAAGTTAAATGCATTTTTCATTGAAAAGGTAGTTCAAATATTCAGAAATAATTGAAAGCATTTTGAAATTTCATATAATATAATACACATAGATATTATATTACTTAAAATTATAAAATTATTTGCTTTATTTACAGTGGCAAACGTTGTTCTCCCTCCTGGTTCCTCCATTACCAAGTCCTTTCCCTGACCTCCCATCCCCCGTCCCCTTCTCCTCTGAGAGTGTTGGACACCTCCATGTAGCCCCTCACCTTGGCACATCATGCCTCTGCCATAATAGGCGCATCCTCTCCCATTGATGCCTCACAAAGCAGCCATGAAGACTGAGCTGCTTGTCTGCCACATATGTGCCTGGGGGCCTCTTTTCAGCACTTTTGTGTACTTTGGTTGATGGTTCAGATTCTGAGAGCTCCCAGGGGTCCAGGTTTGTTGACTCTGTCGGTCCTCTTTTGGGATTCCCATCTACTTCTGGCCTTTCAATCCTTTCCCCAACTCTTCCATAGGTGCCATTACCTTCCTTCTAATGATTGGTTATGGGAATCTGCTTCTGTTTCCATCTACTAAATCATGCAAAAAACAGCTATGCTAGACTCCTGTTTGCAAGCATAATGGAGTAGCATGTATAGTGTCAGAGATTAGCATTTGCTCATTGGATGGGTTTTGAGCTAGGCCAGTTATTGACTGGCCTTCCATTCAGTCTCTGTTCCGTCCCTGCATTATTTCTTTTAGACAGCACAAATTTTGGGTTGAAAGTTTGGTGCATGGGTTGGTGTCCCCATCATTCTACTAGGCATCCTACCTGGCCACAGGAGGTGGCCTCTGCCAGTTGCTTCACATGCTGTTAGTCACCCACACTGAATGCTGGGAGTTTCCCTATCCCAGGTTTCTAGGACATCTTACAGATACTCCCGTCCACCCCCTGGGAGCTGAAGACTTCCGTTCTTTCTTCTTCCCCAATGGGCTTCACTACATTGTCTCCTCTCATCTGATCCTGCCTCTCATTGTCCCCATCTCCTCTCCCTTCCCAGTTCCCTCCCTCCCTCTACTTCCTAATACTATTTTGTTTCCTCTTCTAAATGTGAGTCAAGCATTCTTCCTTAGGCCTTCCTTCTTATTTAACTTCTTTGGGTCTGTGAGTTGTATCATGATTATTCTACCTTATGGATAATATCTACTTATCAGTAAGTACATACCATGCCTGTCCTTTTGGGTATGGGTTGCCTTACTCAGGATGATATTTTCTAGTTCCATTTATTTGACTTCAGAATTCATGATGATATCATTCTTAATAGCAGAATAGTATCCTATTGTGTAAATGAACCATATTTTCTGTATCCATTCTTCAGTTGAGGGACATCTAGGTTGTATCTAGTTTCTGGCTATTATGAATAAGGCTAATATGAACATGGAGCACATGTCCTTGTGGTATGATGGGGCATCTTTTGGGTATATGTCCAGGAGTGATATAGCTGGGTCTTCAGGTAGAACTATTTCCAATTTTCTGAGAAATGACCAGCTTGATTTACAAAATGGTTGTACAAGTTTGCAATCCCACCAGCAATGGCAGAGTGTTCTGTTACCCATTTTAACCATCATGTGTTACCTCTTAAGTTTTTATGTTAGCCATTCTGATTGCTGTTAGATAGAATTTCAGGGTTATTTTGATTTGTATTTTCCTGATGACTAAAGATGAGGGGTATTTCTGTAAGTGCCTCTCAGCCATTCAAGATTGCTCTGTTGAGAATTTTTTGTTTAATTCTGTGGCCTATTTTTTAATTGCATTATTCTTATTTCGTTTGTTGGAATTTAAGTTCTTGAATTCTTTGGATGTTGTCCTTCTGTAGGAATAATGATGATCTTTTCCCAATCTGTAGGCTCAAGTTTTGTCCCCTTGGCAGTGTCCTTTGTCTTACAGAAGCTTTTCCATTTCATGATGTCCCATTTATCAATTTTTATCTTAGGGCCTGGTCCACTGGTGCTCTGTTCAGGAAACTGTTTCCTGAACCAATGATTTCAAGGCTCTATTCCACTTACTCTTCCATTAGGTTTAGTGTATATGGCTTTATGCTGAGGTCCTCGATCCACTTGGACTTGAATTTTGTGCAGGGTGATAAATATGTATCTGTTCCTCTTTTTATATATGCAGACACATAGAAGACTAGCACCAGTTGTTGAAGATAATTTCTTTTCTCAATTATATGGTTTTTCCATATAAAGTTGATAATTATTCTTTCAAGGTCTATAAAAATTGTTTTGGAATTTTTATGCGGATTGTACTAAATCTGTAGATGGCTTCTGGTAAGATGACCATTCTCTCTATGATAATCCTATCAGTCCCTGAGCATGGTAGATCTTTCCATCTACTGATATCTCCTTCAATTTCCTTCTTCAAGGTCTTGAAGTTCTTGTCATGTAGATCTTTCAACTTAGTTAGAGTTACACCTAGACATTGTGAAGGGTGTTTCCTTAATTTCTTTCTCAGCCTTTTTATCATTTGTATAAGGGAGGAATAATGATTTATTTGAGTTGATTTTATATCCAGCCATTTTAAAAACAGCTGAATTTGTTTATCAGCTGTAGGAGTTCTCTGGTAGAAATTGGAGGATCATTTATATATACTTTCATTTTGACCATGCAGAGTGATGCCGTGACTTCTTCCTTTCCAATTTGTATTTCCTTGATCTCCTTTTGTTGTCTTACTGCTCTGGCTAGAACTTCAAGAACTACATTGAATAAAAAGGGAGGGCAGTATAGTCAAATGTAAAATCTTCCCTTCAAGTATAACATTTTGTTAAAACTTTTCCTTGTTATACAAAAAAAAAACAACCTAATTTAGTCTGTGCTGGTTTTTACTATATGTATTATTTTATGTAAATACATATTTCAGAATGATTTCTAATCACAATAAACAGACCTGTATAGTTACATTATGGCTATCCTGTGATCTAACCTGGATTTGAACTCTGAAGCTATGTAGTGGAGACATACCTTGAACTCTCAATTAGAGGAAAGGTAAGCATGTGTTACCACTCTCTAATCCCAATGCATAATTCTCTACACAAACACAATACCACATCACACACACACACGCATACAAATAATATGTATATGTTAATATTTCTTTTCCACGGTATATATTATTTACACACATGTATATCATATACATACTATTCATATATACAAATATATGCATATACATATATATAAGCACTTATTGGCACTTATGAGAACTTGATACATCAGGGATCTGTAGGGGCCTAACCTAGGTTCTGTACACACACATAGATTAATGCTGAGTAGCTTTGTTTTCATGTAAAAAGTAGGAGTAGGGACTTTTCCTGACTCTTTTGTCTACTTGTAGGATACCTTTTCCCCTACTGGATTGCCTTGCAGAGCCTTGATTTGATGGTGTGTGACTGGTCTTATTTGAGTTTATTTTGCATTGTTTGGTTGATGACCCTGAGAGTCCTGTTCTTTTCTGTGGGAAGCAGGGGGTAACTGGAGTCTGGGAAACAGGGAAGGTAGAGATTGGAGGAGTCCAAGGGCGAGGAGGACAAGACCTGGGGGAGGGGAAAGAGTGTAAATTTTGGCTGCAAAATTACAATAGAGACATAACATATGAGGATAGATAGATGTAGATATGGATATAGATGTGGATATAGGCAAACATAGACATAGATATAGATATATAAGAAGTATCTCCCAAACTCTCATAGTTTGATTCCCTCATCCCCAGTGAGTATTTCTGTTTGGGTAGTTTATATTATAGAAATTTAGGATGTGAAGCTTTGCTGGACAAGGTGAGTCAGAGGGAGCCTACGTAAAGCATTTATACACTCACATTGCTTCCAGTTTATACTCCACTTTCTTTGTGATGAGGTTAACCAGCGATTAACTGCTATGGCTGCCAGGTGCCATCCCTTGCTCTCCATAATGGACTATCAATATTCAATCTGACAAAACAAAAAAACAAAAAACAACAAAAAATTCCTTCCATCTTTCAGAAGCAGGTTTTGGTCAAGCTTTTTTATCATAGCAAGAGAAAAGTAATTGATACATTTCCCTTGGCAACTAAATGGGAAAAGCTCATGTCATATTGTTCACTTCCTATGACTACATCATGAACAAAGTATATGTATTTCTTAGTTCAACTACATGTTGGTGTCATCAGTGACACCAATAATGTCCTTTCTGCTCTCAGCAAATAACAAGTGTCCATTTTATAGCATTTCATTGGTCACAAAAAATTAAGTGTCCTACTTTCCTATAAATCACATGATTTAAAGAGTCGGTTTAATTTTGTACATTCTCTAATTAGTTCTGTGAACTTAAAAAAACAAAACAAGCAAACAAACAACCTAAAAGTTATAAGGCATATTCTCTCTTAGTACACTAGAGCTAGATTAAAAAAGAAAGTTCTAATAAAAGATTTGTCTACCCAACACAGCACTGTAGTTTCTGATGTGAATGGCCACTAACAGCTTTTCATATGATTGCTGAGGATTTGAACTCAAGACCTTGTCCATATATCTCAATACCTTTAACCCAGTGAACCACATCACTGATCCCTTTCTTAACTTTGTTTTGCTTATCTTATATCTAAAAATTAAATTGCCATTGCTGTAACACTAATCAATAACATTGTTAAAAGAAATTACCATTTTAATAAGTTTGTAGAATTTAGATTTGTGCAACATCCAATTCCCTCCCTCTCTCTCTCTCTCTCTCACACACACACACACACACACAACACACACACATAAACACACACACATACACACACAGGTTTCACAGCAAACCAGTCTTATCATCAAGTTCTGCTAAGTAAGAAGAAGCAACTACATCAGCTTATAATGTTTGAGGGGGTCCTATGAGAACCCATTGCCAAGTAATTTGATAAAGCTAACCCACAGTTGGCACTTACTTTGTAATTTGATGTCTTCTGAAGCCTCTAAGAGGTATTGTAACCCTGAAATCATAGAATAACTTCACTTAAACTCTTATGATTATGTTTCTATTCATAGATTTCTATGTCTTTGTAAAAGGCATTAAGTTTTTATAATTCCTTTATCTCCTCCCCACAGCTGCCTTTCATATACAATACTTTTCCATTTTCCACTTCCTACCATTTGTGTTTTGCCACTCTTCCATTGAATGCCCTCCCTGAAGAACCTCATTATTTTTCCCATGTCTATGAATACTCCAATTCAAACACAGATAAATAAGATTCAGTAACTGATACAACTCATAAGAGAACATGTGATGTTTGCTTTTCTGAGTATGTATTATATCATTCACAGTAATTATTCATAGTTATATTAATTTGCCTTAAATTTTTCCTTTAACCTGCATAAGGTTCCACTGTCCATATATTACACATATTTAGTAAAATTTTATTGATTGATGGGAATTAAACTAGGTCATTTCCCTCTCCTAGCTATTCTGTATAAAGCAGCAATGATCAATGACGATGTCTTTGTAGTAAGTAGAATTTCAGTCTTTGATCTCATGGGCAAGTACTCATCCCTAACGCCATTAATGACACTTGGTTATACTTGAGACAGGAGCCTAGAATAATTGTCATCTGAGAGGATCAGACACCTACAGTCAAACATGGTATGGAGTCTGTGGAGTCTTGAGGAAGAGTTAGGGAAAGACTGAGGCACAGAAGGAGATAGGAACTCCACAGGATGTCCAATAGAGTCAATTAACCTGGACCCTTGGGGGGGGTCCCATAGTTTGAACCATCAATCAAAGAGCATACATGCGCTGGATGTAGTCCTCCTCCCACCACCCCTGCACATATGTAGCAGATGTGCAGCTTGTTCTTCATGTAGTTCCCCCAGGAACTGGAGTAGGGCTGTCTCTGAACCTTTTGCCTGCCTGAGGATACTGTTTCCTGAACTGTGCTGCCTTGTCTGGTGTGTGTGGATGTATCCAGTCCTTCAGTGACTTGACGGGGAAAGTGGGTTGGAATCTAGGGTTGGCCTCCTACTTTTCTGAGGAAAATTGGAGAAAGTTAGGGAGAGAGGCTGTGTGAGGTAGGGACCAGTGAGGAGAGGGATGTAAAATGAATAAATAAATGGATTAATGGAGAAAATGTAAACAAACAAACAGAACAACAACAACAACAACAACAAAATTATTCCCCTCCTTGTCTGTCTGGTTCAGACAAGGTTTTGGAAATAGTTGATTACAGTCTTTTGTATGTTTCTTTCATCTGTTGCAGTATCTGCTATTTGACATCTGACTTTTGAGATTTCTTTTACTATAGGTTAATTTGGATATTTTGCTACTCTTTCCAAAAAAAGAAAAGAAAAGAAAACAGCAACAACAACAAAAACTTCTTAATTTCTTTAACTTTGTATTGATTTTCATTTCGATTTTATTGCAGTCAAGCCTGAGTTCATTACGTCTTCCTTTTTACTTATTTCGGGGTTGTTTCCTCATGCCTTTCCAAGGTTGAGTGGTATATATCATTTAGCTGTTTCAATGAGATATCGCAAAACTTTTGCAAAAGGAACTTACCGATATAAACTTTTTCTTAGGACTGCATTCATTGTTCCCATATATTTTTTACTGTATTTTGTCTTTACTTTCATTCGATTCTAGGAATTCCTAAATTTCTTTCCTTGATTCATTCATGGTTGTGTGTTGTTTAGTTTCCATAAGTTTATGAACGTCTTATAGTTTCTAAAGCCAGACACGTTCATCTTTATTGCAATGTGGTCAGATTGACTTGAACTGTCATTTCAACATTCCCACATTTGTTCATACTGCTTTGTGTCCTTGTAGAGATCTAATTTAGGAAAAATTCTCTTGGTTGCTGAGAAGAATGTTTTTTATTTAGTTTCACTGTACAAAACACTGTGATTCAAAAATTAAACTTTATGAGACACTTTAATTTCTTGTTACAGGAAAATAAGCATCAAATATAAATTATAAATAACCAAAAGATCATTAGGTAAAAATGAAAATAAACATTTAACTTAAATCATCAGAAAAATATATTCTCATTTTTGTTAATCTCCTATTCTAGTCATGAAATTTCTTTTCACATTAAATAAGTTTCAGTGAGCGTATTTAATATTCTTGATAATATTCAATTCTTTATGAGTTGTGTGTGTGTGTGTGTGTGTGTGTGTGTGTGTATGTATGATTTTGCATCCATGGAGACTTGCTCTACAAGCAAGTTAAGTTTCCTTCAAATACTGAAACCTAAATGGACAGCACTTACTGAAAGTAATACTGACATCACCAACGCATTCCACACACCATATGTCACCGAATAGCCACTACTCCCTGCCAAAATGTAATTTAAAGCAGTGACCTAGAAATAAAAGACTACATGTACCATTACCAATCAATCCCCAGAGTCATTCAGTCTCCACTCAGCAATATTTTAATAAATCATTTCCGTTTATATTGATGAGCTGTTAACGCAAATTGTAAGTAAAAGGACAGTTGACTTTTATTAGCAAAGACATGAATATATAATAGTATACTAAAAATAAAACTCCATAGTTACTATGCTCACTATGACACTATATAACTGTTTCACAAAAGGAAAGGATAAAATACTAGTATTTTTTTAGGAACGCATTTGTAAACATTTCATATATTCTTTATATACATTTATGTAGGTTACTACATAAACTTACATTCTTTATACATATTATGTAGCTGCTCCTACAGTTGATGCTTCTCATATGATCTTGCGTGGGTACCCTGACACTGAATCATAGGCACTGCACCAGGATCCATTCTAAAACAAACAAACAAACAAACAAACAAACAAACAAACAAAGGACTCTTATCACTGCATCAGCTATTGCCAACAGATCCCCAGCTAGGGTAGGATTTATCCCATGACCACCTTCCATGCTAGGATTCACTCCCTTGAACCTTCATGGGTCTTGCACACATTCTCTCGATTGGTGTGAATTAATATGAGCAACTGTTTATCTTTGCCTGGAAAATAGTTCCTTTGTAATTATGTAAGGACCTGTAAGGGTCTGACAACCTGTCTTCCCCCTTTGCCAAGGACCAGCCTTGGCATGCAGAGGGGTTCGCATAAGAAGGGGTATTTGAGAACAATGAAAAAATGACTCAAAATCAAATTGTGGAGTGCAAGCTAATGGCCTGTGTTCTGCTCAAGACAAATTTCACTGGAGATCTCTGGATATCTCATCCAGATTGTTTAGTTCTCAAGGACCAAGGCCCAGTCTTTCAATTCAGTCATTTACCGAAGGTTCCCTTTTCTTTATCTCACAAATCAGCATTCCATGACTCCAGCCCTCTGATTCATAGAAAAAGACAGAAAACACACACACACACACACACACACACACACACACACACACAAACCTTTTTAGTAGTTTTTAAATATTGCAAATAAATTCAGAGATCTGCCTGACTTCACAAACACAGCTAATAAGTTTACCTGGGTAGGATCCCATCTAGAAATTACCATTCTTTCCCAGGCTGACTTGAAATCAAGTATCTTCCTGATCTTTTTATATCTTTCTAAAAAGCTTGCTCACAGTACAGAGGTCTCTGATCTTCTTGATTTAGGAAGCTACATATACAATGTATATTATTACATCCTTATATTTTTTATAGTTGAGAAATAGTATATATACATATATACATGTGTATATATGCATACACACACATATATGTGTATGTATACCCTTTGGTTGGTTGTTTAGCCCCTGGGAGCTTTGCGGGGTCTAGTTGGTTGATACTGTTGTTCTTCCTGTGGAATTGTAATCTTCTTCAGCTCCTTCAGTCCTTCTCCTAACTCCTCTATTGGGGTCCCCACACTTATTCCGATGGTTGGCAGCATGCATTCACATCTGTATTGATCAGGCTCTGGCACAGCCTCTATAGCTGTCCCCTGAGAGGCTGTGCCAGAGAAATTATATATTTTCAAACACATATTTTCAGAGTTCTTGGTCATAGCATTTGCCTTTTTTGCTAGCAATATAGACATTCTTGGTTCCTGGGCTCATGTTGTTTCTGCTTGGCATGGAGTCACTAACCTTGGCAGAGAGGACATTCCACAATAACTTTGGACAGGAGAATATTTCCTGAATGAGGAACATGAAGTAAAATATACATATATTTGTTACAAACAAGCCTCCTGTCCAGGAATTGTCAACATGGGTGGAGGCCCATGTTCTCAAGGCTTTGTTCCAGGGGCAGGAACAATGTCACTCTGTCCCTTGAATGCAGGACTTGACACCCGTTCTCTTCAAAGATTTCTGAGCTTTGTGAGAAGGTGTAGTATAGTTGTCTCAGGTGGGTATGAACATTCTAGTCCCATGGGATATGTACCTTAACAAGTGTTAATTACCATCTACTATAAAATAAGAAATGTGTGATGAGGGTGAATAATGCAATAATATTTGATAGTAAAGGTAAATCAATAGGAGTGGATTTAATATGCTCATTTAGCAGAGTAATCTTAATAGGTTCTCTTGGGTCTCATGTCCTGTCTAAGCATAGGTTCCTAGCTCTAATGTAGGTTCCAGGTGTTGTGTTTTATAAAAAGATGAGGGGGGAAGGAATATGTTTTGTGGATGTGTAGTCAGGAGATGGGAGAAGGGAGTGCCTCTGTGGGCTCATGCTGAGGCATCCCTTTCAGACTGAGTGACCAGACACAGGACTGTATAGTAAAGAAGAAAATTTATTCAGGGTATGGGGATGGGAGTTGAGGGAGGAGAGAGAGAGAGAGAGAGAGAGAGAGAGAGAGA
>NW_022196894.1:76718722-76732313 GCF_008632895.1 Mastomys coucha
GAGAGAGAGAGAGAGAGACAGAGAGACAGAGAGAGACAGAGAGAGACAACAGAGAGACAACAGAGAGAGAGACAGAGAGAGACAGAGACAGAGAGAGAGACAGAGACAGAAGAAGAGGAGGAGGAAGAAGAAGAAGAAGAAGAAGAAGAAGAAGAAGAAGAAGAAGAAGAAGAAGAAGAAGAAGAAGAAGAAGAAGAAGAAGAAGAAGAAATGACTTTGAGCACTTGGAGAGAGAGGATGGAGGGAAATGGGGAGAGAGAGGGTAAAGAGTATAGTAGGGAACAAGAGAGCAAGAGAGAGCAGAGGGGTCAAGCAATCCCTTTTATAGTGAGTCAGACACACCTTGCTGTCGCCAGGTAACTGTGTGGTGGAGCCTAGACTAAATGCCTACAGCTGGTATGGATTTCAACTTATGTACTGGATCTTAAATGCAACCTGGGGGTTTTGGATACTTCCTAACAGTTGTACCACTATTGTGTCAATTCCCGTGGCTTGCCAGGTTATTTGTTGCTGTAGCTCACAGTATTCACATCTGGATAATACTCTTCTATTCTCATAGCCAAGTCAGCACCTACTAGCACTTTGAAAAATACCCAATAAAAAATAAAGCTTTCAGGTTAATGCCAGCTTGATTTCTCTGTTTTCCATAAGTTATATGTGTGATGTCTTTAACAATATTGTGGAATGTACCAGAGAGACTGAGAATGTTTTTAACATCCAATAATAATATTTTGGGAACTATGGGTCCACACTGCCAAAAGAGGCAATAATACCTCTCAGACTAGTGCATGTTACTATTCCTGTGGAGATATAAATACATATCAACTCCATGCAGATATAGATCTGATAAACCAAAGCATATCACAATTTGGTGAACTAATGAGTTTTATGGAGTTACTTAAAGGAATATCAGTGAGGGGTTGCTTATAGGAGCAGAAATTATACAAAGACAACTGGATCCAACTCTAGAGGTTGCAAGGTGTCCTCTCCCAGGAACTCAGTTGGTCTGAGATACTTGTTGGGAGATCATTAGTTCTCTGTTTCTTCTAGACAGCTTGGTCTGAGCCTCTTCTGAACTGCTCAAGTTTAGACTGACACCCAGTAACCTTAACAGTATGTATGTTCTAGAGAAGGAAGGAGCATAGTAAATCTGGTCAGTTTCAAGGGCTTTCTGTAGGTATTTTGAGTCGTTTACTTCCTGTCTGAAGGAGCTTTCCTGTGTGATAAAATGTGTTACCTTTCTCTAGAATACCCTATTTTTTTCTCTTTAAGCATCCTGTGTCTCGAAGAGCTTTCCTCCAAGATGGAAGGTATAAACAGCAATGGTACTGGCCTGTTTATGTCTAAGTTTGTGTTGTCCAGTAGGTGTACTGTTGTCCTACTATAGGTAGCTCTATTTCAGTTCTTTTCATGGATATGCTCCTCTCTTTTTAAAAATAAAAATTAGTAATAGGGTACAGAGGATAAAACAAATACTGAACTAATCATTTGTCAACATACACACCTTACCATTAAAGATTTTATACACAAATATAGCTGCTTCTTTCCTTACTGGCAATCATAAATGTCCTAATATTTTCTCTTGTTTTCATTCCTTAGCCTTTTTACTCTGTAGCAGGATATCCAAGTTTGTATATTTGCATATTCACACTCTGCATGTACCTTGTCATCAGAAGTGGTGCCTCACCAAAACCATCAAGGTGACATTAACATCACTATAACACACACTGCTCTATTTTCAAAGCTCTCTACTATTCTTCATAAGGTGTCTGCAGTACAGATATAATTGTGAGTCCCAAGAGATACTCATCTTAAAACATTCAAAGACTTTGTTTTAGTTTTCTTAATGTTATCTATGCCACTCTGAGTTTGGAAACATACAAGCCCTCACTTCTGTTTGGTAAAATACAGGCAATCCCTTCCAGCTTCTATCCCTTTGTTTTCTAATCCTGAGTGAGATATGTGTGGATGACTGAGGAACTAATTTAACTCTTTGCTGAATCTGAAAAAAACAGTTTTGACAGTTCTTTTACAGCTAAGTAAATGTGCTATTTTGAAATGTGTTAAACTGATGCATGATGATGTAAAGAATCCTCAGAATCTGTCAAGTATCCAGACTAACTTCTAACTCCAGTGATGGTAAGTGAGACTGTTTATGCGTCTTTTGTTGGCTACTCTATGAACCGGACAGTGTCACAATCTATGCTGTGTATTTGGAATGAGAGATGCAGAGAATCACTGGGTCATCAGAAAGTAATGCATAAAATCAGAAAGGGATGGTTAGCTTATACAAAAGCAAAACAATTTAAGGATCTGGGAATCACAGTGAGCAAACTATCCTATGTGTGCCTCAACATGCATGTGTTGCAGCAGAGCTGTCATTATATTGTGTATATTTAATGCATCTCACTCTTCAGTGACAGTTTTCCGTAGTACTAATGCTTTACTCAGGTTATTTTAACTCAAAAACAGAGAGAAAACATACCTGTATTTGGCATGATCAAGTACAAAATTTCAAGTAAAAGCACAATAGCCAGAATTAAGTGACCAGAAGTTTGATTGAAATTATGAAAACTATATGACATAAATATTTCCATGTAGATTTTTCTGCTGTGAACATGTGTTTGCATCTTTTACATAAATACTGAGGAACATACTTTTGCATATTAAGGAATTAACATTCTCATATTTGGAATTGAGGTTACGAACATGAAGGAGGAAATTAGATAAGTCTGTGTAGTAATTTGTTGGAGGTGCAGTCAACAATGGAAACTCTTAGTTCAATAATGATACCCATAATTCCATTATAGGTGTATGAATAGACACACAGGTCACATTTCATTATTGCCTAAGTACAACATGTATCAATGACATCACAGTAACAAGGAGAATACATCATTCTTGTTTTTTCTTTTCTTTTTGTTTTTTAGTGTAGCATTTGCTTATTTTGTTTATAAATGTACTTATTTTTAACTTTGTATTAATTTACTGTGAGTTTGACATTGTACTCCCAAGTCTGCTCATCTCCCCATGTCCCCATATTCACCCTTTGCTCTTGTAACTCCCCTCTCCACACACACTCACACAGACACACACACACACACTGTCCACACAACTTTACTTGCAAACTTTTCAATGAATCACTTGTCTGGTTTGAGGTCTTGATTTCTCTGACAGCATCAATATTGTATTCTGGTCGGACTTCTTTCCTCCTGGTTATCTTCTTTTTGACTAGTGTCACAGAGATCCTGAAGCTTTGGATCAGCAGGACTGGCCCTTTCTTGACTCCCAACTCCTTGCAGATGATATATATTTTAAAGGTGGGACACCTAAGAGTGAGTTCTCCAGCACTGCTCTAGCTAGGCCATTCAATGCCCCAATGCCACCATTGACAGGAGGAAGGGTCAGCTCTCTAGCTCTCTCATTCTTGGAGCTGGCTCACCCATGCCTTTCACATGAGGGCCAATTCCACTCTGTTACCCAGGGACGGTGCAGCACCCACTCTCCTGAGTTCTAAACCCAGGGATGGGACAGGGCTAACTCTCCTCCTTTGATGCCTTCAGTGCCGCCGTTCTGACTATCACAGCTGGCTGGGGTGAAAGGCAAGGCAGTCCATTCAAATGTTGAAATATCACGTTCCTTTTGATCTGGTAGACAAGCGTTATGTGATCAATCTAGTTGTGTTTAAACCCTGGGTTCCATAAATGTTCACAGAGTGAAGTAACTGATGATCCTAAAGCATGTCTGGAAAAATAGGAAGGTAATCCTAAGTCATAGAGATGCCACTGTGCCCCAAGACTTGAATTATTCCTAAATAAGAATTTTCTTCATTATCACATTTTATTTTAATCTACTAAAAACACTGAGTAGTGTGTTCAGTGACATTCTAATATAACATTTATTAACTATGGTTATTTACTCAGCTCACTTTCTTTTCACTGCTGATTAACAAGGCTTAAAACTTCTACTACTCTGTACTCCAATTCTTTCCTACATCACATTTCAGCAAGCTTTTAAAACATTCTATAAAAATACTCATATTTCAAGTATTTCTAATGGAGTTATCCTAAGTAGAGCAATTTCTCTCTTGAGGATTATAACACTACTTGATTTAATTAAACCAATCAAATTAAAGTAAATGGTGGTGTAAGCCCTGGAGTAATGTATATTGCAGCTATAGAAAACTGCCAGTGAAGTGATTGTATACCACATTTGATATATTTTCAAAGCCCACTTCATAGTAGGGTATTCATTTACATGAATAAAAGCAATACTTGGATTCTAAGTCATTCAGTTAACTTAAAATATATTTATTTAAAACTAAAGAAAATTGTTTACAATAACTATTTCCTGTTTTGACTATACTATATAGGTAAATACATAAAATATGGGCATATATTAATTAAAATAAAATTTAAATATTTATTGTAATTTCAAACTCTGATAAACTATGAGTTCACATTTCAGCATGAGAATTAATAGATCAATATCACAATGGAAGATAAATAATAGTCTGCTACATAGCATTAGATGATAATAAATTCATAAGCTTTAATTTAGGGAACAGACCAATAATTTTATATTATTCTCCCTTCATGATCTTAAAATCAAACATACATAATGATCATTATTTTTGTACTAAAGTTAAATAGAAACTTTTCAAAGAACTCTCCAATATTTACAGTTGTGAAATTATTCCCTCCTATATATTAGGTATATACATAAATTATATTAACTTATCCATAAATATTAAACAATGGTATTATGCAACCTGATCATTTTGAACTTTTTTCTATGTGTAAGATGAGTAGTAGTGAGTGAGTGTGTGTGTTTTATGTGTAAGATGATTAGTAGTGAGTGTGTGTGTGTGTGTGTATGCATGTTCATGTGTGAGGTGTTGTATCTGTATGTGCATGTGGTGCAGTTTTGTCCCTTTGTATCCGTAGTGTGTGGGTTACATATCTGTCTCTGTCCATGTGTGCATGTGTGTGTGTGTAGTTCAGAAGGAAAACTTCTAAATTTTCATACAGAGACTGTTTGGCTCACACATTGGCAAAGGGGATAGTTTGTTTCAATAATTAAGACAATCAAGTCTGATGAATTTACCTGTTAGAAAGTTGTCATTTTAAATTCTTGAGTAATGAATTCGTGAAGTAACCACTTAGAACACAGGAAAAGCCATGGCTGCTGAGGCATTCACATAGCTGTCACTTTTACCCTTTGTAACAGAACTATTTGAAGTGATGGGCCATGTATTAGGCTAGATAGAAAAGAAATTGACATCAAGAAGTTGTAAATGGACCAAAAGTTAAGGGACAGATTGAGAGCTTGGAAATCTCAATAAGACTATAAAGCAGTTATAGTGAAAATTACATAAAAGACATGATTGCTCACAAATAATGGGATATTGATCTTTAAGGCTCAGAAATGATCACAGCATCTTTCTGGGCACACCCATTCTACATGATGTGGTGACCACCTTGACACAAGGCTATGAGAAAAATTGCAATTAGCCTCTCTCCCTCTTTTCCTCCTTCTTTCTCCCTCCCTCTCTCTCTTCTCACTTTCACTCTGTGTCTCTGTCTCTGTCTTTCTCTTTGTCTCTGTCTTTCTGTCTCTCTGTGTGTGTCTCTTTCTGTGGTTCTGTCTTTCTCTGTCTCTTTCTCTCTCTGTCTCTCTGACCCTTGCTTTCTCTGTCTCTCTTTCTTTGTCTCTCTGTCTCTCTGTTTCTTTCTGTTTCTCTCTTTTTCTGGTGTATTTTAAATTATTGGTTAAAGAGTCATGTGAAATCAAGATATACATGGAGTCTGTAAACAAATATAATATGTGAGAGAGAATAGGTTGGTAGATAATTGAAATCCATAGTTCCCAGTAAATTCCCAACATTTCCTTCTACTCAGTAAGCCAACATGGAAAATAGAATTATCTACTTTATGGACCAGTTTCAGGATTCTGATTTCTAAATAGACATGAAGATGTTAATTTTTCTCAACTCCAAAGCAAATTACTATTGATTCAACTTCCTTCCATTTACGTGCATCTAATTTGTCTTAACTCATCAAATCTGGGACTCAACACCTTACTGTTTTAAATCTGTCATTGATCCTTTCTCTTTAGTGTAAATTCATAGGTTCATTTACTTGGCTTTACCTGGTTCTCTGTTTCATCCTTCTTTATTATTGCTCCTCTAATATTACTGTTGCATTTTGTGGTAAATAAAGCATTTGTGTTTCTCACTCCTGCCAGCCTCTCATCTTCCTCCTCCCTAGGTCATGTATTATTCCCTGTGCTGGAACAATGTTGTTATGATACACTTGAGAAGGTTGGCATCTTCACAGCCCTTCATGAGTAACTGGACTTCCTGTTAAACTTTTGATTTCCTTCATGTAATATTGACTTTCCATTTTCACAAAGTTGATGTGAATTTTTAGACTAAGAAATATTAAATATCAGAATTCAACTTGGTTTTAGTTAATTTATCTAGTTCTAGATTTGTCTTATTCCAGAGTATTATGTGTTTTTTGTTTGCTTGCTTTGCAACATAGATTTTTACTTTGAAACAAATCATAGCAAATTACACTTCAGTTTCCATATTACATTTTAATAAATCTAATATAATTACAGTATTTTATTAGAATAAAACTTATCTGAATGTAATTGAACACCTTGGAAAAATTCTCATAGTATCATGTACTCATATTACAAATGGTGAATTTTTATTTACTATTGTATTTTATTCCTCTATATTGGATTTTCATTATTTCAGGTCTTGGCTTCACCATTGCTAATTAAATATGTTTTTAAAATAATCACTGTTTTATACAGTTATGAGTTGAGCTTTATGAAATACATTTTAAGCAAATAAAATTTAATTATTGCATGAAGAACATGTTATAAACATCTTTATAGTCACTGTGTTAAAAATCAACTATCTTAGTAAATGTTAATTTTATTTGTTAGGTAGTATACACAACTACTTTCTAACAGTATACAACATACATCTCATTGCATACATGTATGAGTAAAAATTTTTGGTTGTTTTTTTTATTTTCTTTTTATTTTATGAGCAATAAGGTTTTGCTTCCATGTAGGTATGTGCACCATCTGTATTGCCCTCAGAATAAGCCAGGAGAGAGCTTCAGATTATCTGATGGTTGTTGGTCAACATGGATGATAAGAACTGAACTTGGATCTCCCACAAGAACAAAAGTCATTCTTCATCACTGAGCTATCTCCCCAGCCCTGCTTATTTAGCTTAAATTAAAATTTTACCTGAATAAATTAAAATAAATTGTCTAATTATAAATGTCTTTGACTGAACTCTGATTGTTATTTTTATTTTCATATATTTTACCATTAAAGTATTTTATATGCTTATAAGTGTAGAATGGATATGTGTTTTTTAATATTAGTGTAGCCAGGTATATTTTGTCTTCTGTTGAAACACACTGATCAGTGTGCTTTATCTCACTGCTTTCTGAGATTAAAATAAGTTTCTGATAACTGACATTGAAATGATCTTGATGACTTCACCGTTAACACTGCCTATTAAAGTATGCCACTCCTTATGCATATTTAAGGCAAAATTTCTATATTTTTATTGTGCTTATTACCTCATGATCAGACTGTCTTTCTGCACTGAATTTTGATTTTTAAACTCAAAACAAAGAATAAGTATGTTTAAAACAAATATCACTAAACTTACTGAACAATATAAAATTGTGGATCTGAATGTCCAGCTTCTATATTTTAGAACTAATGTTCTATGATATAGCAAACTGTTTTCTAAGTTACTTATTTAGGGAAAATGAAGATTAGAACAAGATTTGTCATCAAGCACTATTGGATACCAATTAAGCCTAGTTTTTGTGGAAATACATGCAGTACTTCTAAGGTTCTTCTGGTGAAGATGCATCTACATTCAATCAAATATACAATCATGCACCTTCCAAGTTTTGCCATCATTTAATGATTGCTGTTTTTAAAATCTGGGTTTTAGATGTTTTAGAAAAGAGAATGTTCTTTTTAAAAGTCTTGAAGGACAGTGTAATTAGTGAAATCTAATGAGTTAAGTTTTTAGAAGCATACTTTCCTGTGACATCTTATTGAAGCATCCAATTAAAAGATAATTAGGATAAATCATACTGAGAAAGGAGATAACCTCATGAACAGACCGTTCCATTTCAGATGAAACTTTCAAGGTGACTCTGAAAAGGTGTTTGAAATCATAGAAATGAAATACAAGGTGAGGTTCATTTTAACATTAGCAGATTTGAATATTAAAAGCTAATGAATATACTTTTCATGATAGTATGTACAACAAATTTTTCCAAAATTTACATAGAAAATAGCTGTCAATTGGTGGGTTTGTTTTTATTCAGGTTCATAACTCATTTGCTCATCATTCAGTTTTTTTCTTTACCAACTTTTATAATGAATGTCATCAGGGAACCAAGATATGATCAAGGACTAAGTGATAGGCTTCAGTTTTGCTTGCAAGTCTTAAAAAAAAAAAAACGTGTCATAGTGATTTAGTTTTGACATTTCAAAACTTCAGCAGTGAGAACAAATTACCTAAAAATAATTGCTGTTTGAATGAGAAAACACATAGAATTATGGTAAGTGTATATTAAAGTAAAATTTATCTCAAATTTCTAAATAGAATTGAAAGTCACTTGCTGTTATTCTGAATGCACCTCTAAATCTGTACAATTATGAAAGGAAAAATTTTGTTTTCAGTTGATACATATGAGTGCTGTGATATCTAAGATGCATATGTTATCTTGTAAATAATTTATGCAATTAAATAAAATAAGTGAGCAAATTAACATAACCATTTGTTAATTAATAGTCCCAACTGATAATTGAAAACAAAACAAAACAAAACAAAACAAAAAAACAGAGATTGTTTTCTGTCTGAAATCCTTGAGTCTTTATTTGCATCATTAATAGAAAATCACTTCAAGGTAAAATCTGAAGTTTTACTTTATTATTGATCGACCATCAGAATGATCAGTTGTCCTGGATAGTATGGTGTCCAAAGTGAATGATCTTCTGAATAACTTTTAAAGGAAATGATTATAATTTTACACAACAGGTTTTAAAACTGCTTGGAGATGAGACTAGCAGACAGTATACTATGATGACGACTTCTACTGTTTCCTAACCTCCTATCATGTCTGCTTCTTTAATGCCTGAAAGAACTTATTGAAACTAAAATTTAAAGTCATCTTTTGATTCCTGTAATCTTCCATCAATTATTTCATAAAGTTATAAGGGCTGGAGTTTCTGTTTGCCTTTGAATAGCTACACGTGTTTTATTTCACCAGGAGACTTTACTATGCATATAGATATAAATAATGTTTTCAAAGTCTCTCCTGAATTCAACCATCTCTGTTGAAGTGGGATCTGACTGATGGTGTGTAATTGGTCATCTGGAACTTGGCCACTTAGCAGCCTTTGAAAGATGCACTAATGAGCTAGGTGATGTGCCCTTCTCACAGGCTTCCAGAAGTACAGATATAAGAGCTGTCAACACGGAGTCATGGGTAAGAGTCACAAAATAATTAATTATGAGTTATATTTCATTAGAATAAAGTTATATGAAACAGTTACACAGAAAAACACACTCAAACATATATATATGCATAAAACATATTAATATATTTATAAAATCTGGAGTTATTTTGGCTAAAACAACAAGAAGTATCAGCACATAGTGGTTTTATCTGTGTTAGGTTTTATCTGTGTTTTGTTCATATATTCCATGGCTAAATCTAACTAACATGATCAAATATAAAATTCTATCTTCTAGCTTTATACTTACAATTTATCTAATTAATCTTATAATTCTATCATGAGGGGTATGATCTAATAAATTATATGAATGTTATAATTCATATTTTACTATATTTTAAAATATAAGATGGATAGATAGATAGATAGATAGATATAGATATAGATGTGTTACTAGTAGTCTTCATGAATAGCATAGGATACAAAACAGATGTTGCAATTACTATATTTAAAAGCAGGTAGAAAAAATAAAATAAGGAAAAGATGTAAAATTCACCAATAATAAATTACAAAAATGTTGTAATAGGAAAAGGAATCAGAAAAATACATGATGAACTGAACTGAAGCTTGAATATTTGATCTGATCTCTGTCTCTCTCTCTTCCTCTCTCTCTCTCTCCCTCTGTCTGTCTGTCTCTCTCTCTCTCTCACACACACACACAAACCCACATACACACACAAAAAGAGAACAAAGAAAGCTCTGCTCCTAGGCCTTGTAATTTCAAGGTTTTAAGTATCATTGGAGGTAATGTGACAGAGTTTAAAATTGGAAGAGGAGTATTGAATTGATATGTGGATATAATTCCTTAAGTATTGAGTTAAAAAAAAAATAACAGAGCAAATGTGTCTAAGAAGGGCAAACTTTATTCAAATAGCTGACCCTATAATTTCAAACTACAGAATCATAGAAGGAAGTTGTTAAGGGAAAAGTAGAGATTATATAGGACTGGGCTATATGAAATAATCATTTCATCATCTGCTTTAGAGTGATGGCAATGTCTAGGATGTGACTCTGAAGTGAGTAAATAGAAGTAGAGTAAGTGGTGAGGGCAAAATGTCAATGAAAGAGCAACATCATCTGAAAATAGAAAGTCATATTTGTAGGATGGATACCAGACATGTAAAGGGAACAAATGCTTACTAGAGAAAATCTGAAACAGTATTAGAAACAAGGACACAATCATTTAAATCAATGAAAAATATATTCAAATCATAAATGCAATAAAAAAACATACTTAAGTAGTCTTTAAAAGAGAAATTGCAGAAAGAAAAATGGTAAGAATGATTGGACTTCTAATGATATTTTGATTTGATATTTTGATGAAACTTGTGAATCACAGTGAAGCTTATATGATGCTATCACACTAAAACTGTGATTTTTTTTAAAAAAATGCCACGTAGGTTAATGCTATAGCAATATTTATTTTAAAATAGGAAGAGTCATCAGTGTTAAAACACTCAGTAGAATGAAGATGATGAAAAATAGCTTCCTATTTTTGAATGACCATCAATATCATGAAGAAACAATTCAAGGACCAGGTAAGAAAAGCAATATACATCAGATCCAAACAGCAAATAAGTCTCAGACATGATTTCTCACTGGAAAAATCTTTAATTCAATGTAAGTAGTTATATGTTTTACTACAGATGCACATAGCTGACATTCAAAATTCATCCTTCATTAGTGAATTTCTCTGGAGACCATAGCTAGAACAAACTTTGTTTAAATATGTCAGACAGTTAGAGAGTAACTCGCATAACATCTAGCAAAAGTGAGTTATTTATGCCATACATTCATTATTTTTATAACAAATCTATGGAAACTATATAATATCCCTCAAACTCAGTTCATTTAGAAATGAGGGAACTAAGCCACCTTGAGAAAAGATGGTAAAAGTAGGGTTGATAAGAAATTAGAACATCTAGCAGAAAGAACTTAGCCTAGCAAATTAAAACTTCATGGTGAGATCAAAATCTTCTACAGTTGAACGTGGACTTTTCTTTAGAAGAATATTTCCAGGGTCATTCATTGGGATAGCTTATACCTCAAATTCAGTTGCAAATCACAAGTCCAAACCTTGAATGTAGTATTTCCTCAGCTACACGATGTGGCCAGTGCTTTCATTCAATTTAATTAGGTTCCCCCCAATACAGTTTCATGGCACATTTAGCAGCTCCATTATCGTAGAACTGCAAATTGAAGTAGTGCTCAATTAAAAGTAACTAGTCTTTCTTACTCTTTCATGAACGTTTTAAATCTCTCCTTTTCTCAGCCTCAATTTTTATTTTACAAAGCAACTCAACCATAAGCTTGAACTGAAACATTCTAGGCATTGTTTTGCACTGCAAACTATCCATTTGTAATATATGATTTGTTTACTTGTGAATGACCTCAGAACACACTTGGCTGTAATGTGTAGTCTATGTATTGTTTTGGATAGATCCAGTCTGAGTAATGCAATGTCACTATGACATTGGCAGCATTCAGTTATCTGTCACTCTTGATATGTCCATCTGGATATGGATACTTCTTAGAGAGATAACAATACACTGAAAATTACAGGTTATTGTGAGTCATAGTCAGAGTATGGCAAATAAAAGTCAAGTCATCTGGAAATCATCCTATGTGTGCTGTTAGGCATTGGACTGCCTCCCTATGCTCTTATTTCTGTATGAACTATGAAACAAACCTATTCTTAGGAGAAATTTAAATTGGGCTACACCAAAGAAAACTCCCAGATTATGCAATAATCTACTAATGATATGGATTTGCCATCTAAAGACACATTGGCCAAGAAGAGATGTGTTAGAATATTAGTCCTTTCTTTTTGAGAAAGTGTGAATGTGATAAAATATTACTATAGTGATTAAAATATTAAGTCAAAATATAAATTACTTTGTAGATGTTAGAAGTTTAAGTTTTTATTATCACTTTATATTACGTCAAAGACTTTTGATAAACGTGATTACCTCTGTGTAGAGTTTTGTAATTCACAATAAACTGAGTTAATCTGCATTTTCAATCACCCTCAAAAACTAGCAATATAATCAAACTTGTAACTATGGTCAAATTAAAATTCACCTGCTCAATTTATAGCCAAGTTACAGAGTTTAATCACAGGACTGTGAAATTGAGAATAGAATCTTGACATACTAAATGGAATAAAGTATCTTAGATCACAATGCCCCTGAGCAATAAGAAAGAAAATGCTTTACACTGACAACAACCATCATTTCATGAAACTACTCTCTACCGAGAAACATTAACTGATATTTCCACAGGAAAACGGAGAATTTTATACTATCATTCTGTATGGTTGCAAAAATTGAGAAAAATAATAATACAGAAAGAAGTAATGAGACATACATAAGTTGAGTTTGATATAAAGCACAAATTTCAGTTAGTAAGAGGAAATATTTTTGAAACTAAAACACTATATTGAGAAAAATATCTTGCAATAAATTTAGCCTGAACATTGATTCTAGTTTAATAAGTACTTAAAAAATGAAGGTACAGATAACTTCAAAACAAGTCAGTGGCAAAGTTTTACGAGAGACTATTTGAAATAGATTAGAGTTCTACAGTAAAAGTTAGGAATTCCTATGGCCTTAACAAATATAGCCAAATAGGTTTTAGGTAGAGTTGGTACCATTGTGAAATGGTCACAGATGAAAGAGTAAAATAACAGTGTAACACTGAGGACTCTCATCTATAGGCTCTGAGATCTTAAGGAGCTTTGCAACTGATATCTGAGATTGTTCTCTAGAAAATCCACCATAATCAGCTGTGAAGTGGGATTACACTTCAGATCCCCAGAGCTCAAGGATCCTTGACTGAGACCTTTGCTACCAGCAGAAATCCATAGAGGTTAAACGCATGTTTAAAAGTAGGTAACAAGACCCATTCCACACTGAGTCTTGATTAAAGTGTTGTCTCGCTGGGAAGGTAAGTCGTGATTTCCTTCTGTTTTTCCTCCCTCCCTTCCTTTCCTCCTCCTCCTCCTCCTCCTCCTCCT
>NW_022196894.1:76732519-76737050 GCF_008632895.1 Mastomys coucha
TCTCTCTCTCTCTCTCTCTCTCTCTCTCTCTTTCTCTCTTCTCAAAGGAAAACATTTAATGGGAGGTTTAGTCCATTATAAGCACTGTGGGAAGCATGGCAGCACACAGTCAGACATGGTCAGACATAGTACTAGAAAAGAAACTGATAGTCCTATATCCAGGCCACAGACAGCAGGAAGGAAAAGCTAATGGGATCAGTTTGAGCACTTGAAACACCAAACCCTATCCCCAGTAACACTCTTCCTCCAACAAAGTTACACCTAATCCAACAAGGCCATATCTCCTGATCTCTCTCAAGTAGTTCCACTCTCTATTGACCATACATTCAAATATAGAGCCTATGGGGCTCTATATTCAAACTCTAAGAGGTGAGTGCTGGCTATTAAACTACTGAGTGTGAGATAATTTTATACAGAGACACACTAATATCCCTCTGCATTTATTACTGATTTGCAGGGATTCTCTATATGAAGGTAAACCAGACAGCTGTTTGGTTTTACATTTTACAAATACCTTCTCTCAAACTATCTGCAAAACCTATCTATAGCGATTTATTTATTTTATTTATTTATTCAGTTTACATCCTTCCTGACTGAAGATTCCCCTCCCAGTCCCGCATTTACACAGTCCCTCCCACCACTTCTCCTCTGAGAAGGGAAATGTACCCATGGTGTATCATCCCACTCTGGCATATCAAGTCATGCTAGACTAGGTGCATCTTCTCTCACCGAGGCCAGACAACCTAGTCCAATTGGGGGAATGGAATCCACAGACTGGCAACAAGTGAGGGACAGACCTAACTTCAGTTGTTGGGAGACCTGAGTGAAGACCAAACTGCACACCTGCTACATACATCCCGTGGGCCACGCTCACACTTTGTTTGGTGGTTTGGTCTCTGGGATCCCTAAAGTGTCCAAGCTATTTGACTCTGTTGTCCTACTTGTGGATTCTCTCTTCTCTAGGTCTCTCATCCTTTACCCAACTATTCCCCAGGCTCGATCTAACGTTTGGGTGTTGGTCTCTGCATCTATTTCCATGAGCTGTTGAATGGAACCTTTCAGAGAACAGTTAGGCAAGACTCCTATCTGCAAGCATAACAAAATATCATTGAAAGTGTCAATAATTAGTTCTCACCCATGGAATGTGTCTCAAGTTTAGCCAGCCATTGGTTGGTCATTTCTTCACTCTCTGCTACATCTTTTTCCCTGCACATCTTGTGGGAAAGACACATTTTTTTTCTTTTTCTTTTTAGGAACATCTTTATTAATTATTTGAGAATTTCTCACAGTGCATTTTGACCACATTCATACTCCCCACCTCCTCCAAGAATCTATTATTCTAAAAATGTAAGCAGTTTAACAACAGTTTTGAAGAACACATTTACGACAAATGTACTATTTTCTCTTAAATTTGATATTTCACTCAGTCTAATAAGAATAATTAAATTAAGATTCTTAGGTAAGTACAAATAAGAAACTACATATTGTAAAGCTAAAGGAAGAAGAAAAAGCTAGTGTTTGTGAGCCATGCTCACAAAACCATCTCTTTAATTTCTTGTCTCTAGTTGCTAACTTGGCTTGGGTACTTTTCCTAGGTGTACATTCCCTGGGATCTATACCTTTGAGTCACTCATAAAGATCTTGGCAAGAGGAATTTGCTTAGAAGATTTCACATTCCTTTGTAGCCCATGGAACTGACTGGATTTCAGTGTCATCATGATGGCATGAGTAATTTTTTTTTTTATAACAAAAACTTTTTATTAGATATATTAGATATCTTCTTTATTTACATGTCATATGAGATCTCCTTTCCCAGTTTCCCCTCCGAAAAAAGAAAACAAAAAACAAACAAACAAACAAACAAACAAACAAAAAGGACCCAAGGAGCTGAAGGTGCTTGCAGCCCCCTAAGAGGAACAACACTATGAACTACCTACTACTTGTAGACCTCCCTACTCTTGACGCCCTTCCAGTTCCCCTCCTCACCCCTTCTCCCACCTAGACCCCTCTCTCCTACCTCTGAGGTCTATTTTATTTCTCCTTCTGAGTAAGATTGAAGCATCCTACCTTAGACCATCTTTGTTATTTGGCTTTTTTGGGGGTGTATGCATTGTAGCATGATCATCCTGTTCTTTATGGCCAATATCCTCTTATAAGTGAGAACCTACCATGCATGTCCTTTTGGGTCTGTTACCTCACTCAGGATGGTATGATCTTGATTTCTTGTCTGCACAGTGCCCGCTTTTAGTGCACTACATCTTTGTATCTGAAAGTCTGATTTGAGGAAGATATTTTTAATGAAAATGCATGTTTTAGCTTAAAATTACTAATTTGAATCTTATAAATTTGCATTTATGCATAACCAATTAGCATTCATGATTCCATAAAAAAGTTACGTATATTTCTTAATTATCTTTAAATTTTCTGTCATATATTTTAATTAAGGCATGTGAATGAACTCAATTCCATTAGAGCACAGGCAGCAAATGCATGCTAATATTTGACTCTCATTTCGTATCCCATGCATTTCCTAAGCATTTTACGTGTCAGAGTACTCTGTTGTTACAAAATCATCTATGACTTAAGTCTACTGAATGGTACTTTGACTAGGTGGCCAGGCTGCATCCAAACGGTATGCTAAACCAGTATGCATCTTGCCTAATGCAGCCAGTGTGTCAAGCCAAGTATTTCTCCAAGAGATCAAAGGCTGCATGAGATGGAGCTGACAAACTGATCTTTTTTGTCTCTCTGTGCATGCAGTTGACTGTAAATAATGTCTGGCACAAAGGTGTTGCAAAGATTGTCTGCAGCATTGCAGCAGAGGGATGCATGGGTAATAGTAGTTATCCTATCCCTTTTATTTTCTCTACCTCCTAAAAGGAGAATCTTCTCATCTGATGAGTTTCTAATCCTGTCGTATTTTTCAACTCTAACTAATACCTCTACTATAGGCTGTTTCTTGCTCTAATCTATGTTGTGATGTTGTGACACATGATCCTTTGTGTAGTTATTAAGTTATGCTTAATACATTCAGGAATGACCCTGAATTATACAAAGGACTGCTTGGCTGCATGCTTCCATAGTGTTTTAAAACATACCACACTGAAATTGCAGTAACAGGCAGGTACTGAGTCTAAGAGATGTTGCAAAAATGATGTGTTTTTAGATTCATGCCTTCAAATGTGAAACTACAAATATAACTAATCTGGGAAATGAAAAATGTTTGTTTCATATTCTCTCTGTAAATGATGTGATATTACATTTATTAGCATTATTGAAGTTTATTGGACTTAGGTGAAGTCATTATTAAGTGCTGGTACAAATGCTAAAGTATGATGAATCATGAATGAAATGAGCAAGGACAGGAAAGTCTATATTGTTTAATAAAATCTGTTTAACATGTATAAAATTAATAAAGCACATATATCATAGATGAGAGAAAACTTTTTAAAACCTTTAAAAATGGAAGGTAGTGAATTGCAACAGATCAGAGGTATGATATAACTTAGACATAAGAAGTGAGATCACTTCACTGAGCTATGAAAGAAAGAAAACAACTCAGAATTATGTGATATTTTATTGAAGGAAGCTAGAGATTTCTTTGGGGACTTATGTGTGTGTTTGTTTCCTGAGATGTACATAAATGTATATACTTCTGTTTGTGGAACATATTAAGTTTACAGATAGGTCATCACCAAGGAAAAGGCCCAGTATCAAGCATTCCTTTATGACCTAAGCATTATTTAATTTACTTAATTAATTGACTAGATTATACTAGAAAATTTGGCTTCCAGGGAATATGAATTATCCCAGGGAATAAGCAACCAAGGAAAATAAACAATAATGGTTTCATAATCTCTATGCTAATACTTTCAGTAAAATTGCACATGTTATTGTTGAAGATTGTACAATATTGAGATACTACTGTGAGACATGAAGATTCTAGTTATAAAATGGCTATGTCAACAATATATTCTCACATTTTTATTGTAATTTAATGCAATGACATAACTGTAATAATGTGCATAAAGAGATAACTGTGATCTATTCTCATAGTGAATGGTCATGCTTTGTGTCTTTGCTAGAGTTACTAATAGTAAGGAAATAGCTTAAAGAAAAAGAGTTGTTCAAGAGTGACTGATATTTTCTTGTAATATGCCATAAAACATATTCTTTAATCTCATTCCTTTAGTGAGATTCCAGTTTATTTTCCAATGCCCTTTCAATTTGGTGATCTTTTTCTTATGATCTAATTAGTTGCCCTGTCACAAGCTTTCATATGGTTCCAGGCAGTTCTACCTTGACCTACAAGACTGGCTCTTGACTCAGGTAAAAGAAATGTAGGAGCAGGTTCAACCTCAAGCATGGCAAAATAACAGATATATTTTAGCTCGTTATACATGGTGTTTTCACAAAAATGTGGAGACCTCCAAGTCCTCTATATACGAATATATTCGTTATAAGAAGTAATAAGGCCGGGTGGTGGTGGCACACACCTTTAATCCCAGCACTTAGGAGGCAGAGGCAGGTG
>NW_022196894.1:76737060-76756936 GCF_008632895.1 Mastomys coucha
AAGTAATAAAACAAGCCTAGATTCAAGATTAAATGAGTGGAGTGGTTAATTTATATGAGTCTAGAAAACATTATTTAAGATGGTCTAGATTTCATCGACATTTAGAATTGTTTGATATTTATTTAACTACTTATTTTATAATGGATCATAAATCTATGAGCATACAATAATTGTGTAAAATTGTCTTCATTTTAAATTTTTGCTTTATGTTTAAAAAATTCAAATTAACCAAATATTTTGTGGTGATTTACTATATACATAGAAAATGGGTAATGCTCAAATCAGGTTAACGAATGAAAGCATCATCATTTTCTTTATGAATAAATTATTCAGAATCATTTCCTCTATCAGGCAGAAATAGTATATTATTGTTATCTGACTATGAATTCATTCTTAATTGCACTAAACTTTTTGGATGATCAATCCTTTAAGAGGCATGTTCATAAACTGTAATATCAGAAAATTGAAGTTGATTAATAATTTTGATCTGGAACACTGACATTAACGGAAAACATCTTTTCTGTAGAAATTTACTTCCAAATTAGAAAATGCAGACATCTCTTAAATCATTGAGCCAAATACATATATATGTTTATGTACACACACACACACACACACACACACATACACACACACACACACACACACACACCACATACACAAAGGTAGAGAGGATCAAAACATATTATTATGTGAAGATGAAAGTCTTCTATTGTTCATGTTCAAGATCTATTGGATTACTTTGTTTACCCTGGAGATGAGTGCTTTTGCTTTGTCTTATTGGATCTTGTTTTGTCATGTTTGGCTGTTGTCTATTAGAGACCTGCTCTTTTTTGAATAGGAAGTAGAGGCAGAGTGGGTCTGAGGGAGAGGAGAGGTGGTCTGAGTAGCTGAGAAGAGTGGAGGGTGGGAAAAGTGTAGTTGGGATGTATTATATGAGAGAAGAATCTATGTTCAAGTTTAAAAAAGATATCAAGGACATCAAGAATTTCCTGAAGATAAAAATGTACTAACATATGCTTATGCTAATATTATATGAAACCTTGCTTGAACAAATATATTTTTCTTTTTAAAAATTACTAATATTGA
Organism: Mastomys coucha; assembly: GCF_008632895.1. NCBI lineage: Eukaryota > Metazoa > Chordata > Mammalia > Rodentia > Muridae > Mastomys > Mastomys coucha. The sequence continues at coordinate 76,738,150 of NW_022196894.1, forward strand.
AGACTGAACAATAATTAGAAGGAAAGAGTAAACTGTTTTTAACTAATTCCTCCAAGTAAAAAATGATCTTTAAAAGTACAAGCTTAGCAGTAGACCTGATAAAAAAAAGTCACATGAGTATGATAGAAAACAAAACAAGGGGAGATACCTCTGAGCCAAGAGAAAGATTTCTATTCCTATATGTTTATTATAAGCATGAAAAAGGATGAGCATTTCTAAATGATGTCAAGTAAATCATGGCTTACATACAGAGTGGTGTAGTGTCTTTATATGAATGGTAATCATTGAGGCATTAGCTTCATTAGTAAGAAGAAAAGCATGTAAGATTCAGGTTTGTCTGCTACACAATTGTTTAGTCTTGGCTTCAAGGTAAGATAGTAGACAAGAAAAGTGACAACTCACTGAGCTAGCACTGAAACAGAAAATAGGGAGCTGGACTACTTTTGATCTCTTGCTGTCTGATGAAGAATGTAGTAGGTATAAAGAGAAAAATATGATCATCTTATGTTACTTAGAATCTTTAATACATAACTATAATTTGAAATATATGACTTACTATTTTATATATTACTATTTTATGAATTCATTTCAAATTTTTGTTAAAGTTTATTTCAGTAGATATATAAAAATTATATTGTGGAACCAACCTTACTTATCACTTTAAACTTTTCCAGATTAAACTAGAATACTATAATCACAGTAGTGTTTATAAATATTTACGGATAGACTTAAAAATGCCTGATTATGCAGACTTGGAATACTTGAGGAAGGAGGTGAATTTGTCTTTAAACATTTTCGATGTGGAAAAAATCCATATATATATATATTTGGATATATACATATATATATTAGTATATATATGTATATATACATATATATAAGTATATATATACATATATATATATAATTATATATATACATATATATATTACTATGTATATATATATGTGTATATATATGTATATATATATATCAGGAAGCAAAGCTCCCAGAGATTGTCAAAATTTATGAAACATGGAATTTTCCTACTAAAGATTAAAGAACTAAGGTTTTCTAATTCATGTAACAATGCAATGCACATAAATTATTTTATATTACTATGTAATACCATGAAAATTGTCTTCCTGTAAGAAAATTTTCTGACTGTTATAAGCCAATAATGTCCTAAGAGTAAGTTTCTTTTTTTTATTACATGTTAATCTTTTCAATTGAATATAATGACTTGTCAATATACAGTTAATGAGAACTACATAAATTTGTAAGAGAGGAAAAAGGATATATGGTAAAGTTTGGAGGGAGGAACAGAAATAATATAATTATATTACAATCTCAAAAGTAAAAGAAAAAATCAAATATTTCAAAACAAAGGAACAATAAAAGTATAGCCCATTTACCCATGCATAAGGCCACAATCATATGCAAGGTAGAATCAATAAGCAGAACTTATTTCACAGGAAAAAAATCCATTTTATCTGTTTCTTATGCAAACAATTTACAGGTACAGTTTTGGGGTTAATGTAAACTCAGAACTTTCCTTTATCGTATAAGTAGTTGGCAAAAGAACTCAAAGTTTATTTACTATGTGTCTGACAGCAATTCAGGGACTCTTGTGATAAAGCAAATAGAATTCTGCCCCAAAGAATAACATGATAGATTATTAGTTTAAGAGCTACACAGTGTTGATATATAGTCTCCTGTATTAAAAAAAGAAAGAACAAAAATCAGTTACTTCGATGTCTAATCATGAGGAAAAGACATTGTAGGTTTCCATAGCAACAAAGTCTGGCGTATTCTTCATTCATCTCTTTTCTACTAGAATTGGTCTCATTATGGTGAAAAGAAATTGGGAGTGACATCAATGAAAACTCTAATATTTATAGATCCCACTGTAGTTTTTCTGCCGAGAGTGATGAAATGAAGATGCTGAAATCCAGCATTGGCTTGAACAAGAAAACTTAATTTAAATGTGAGAAGGACCAAGCCTTCACTTGAATTTTACTTATGTATTCAGCATCTATTATTTGAGCATGGAGAGAGATGTTTTTTTCATAGATCTTGACAGGCTCAGCTCTTTTGAGTTTATTTTATCTCCTCTTCTTGGAAGCTGATTTCAGTGGCACTTTTGGCTCAAACTTAAAAGTCAAAATACAAAAGAACTAGCACATTTATTCTTGTCTGATAAAAAAGAGATTTATTCTATGCTGTGTAGAAACACCTGACAAGCTATCTACTTGGTACTGAGCTTTCAAAATACTTCCAGACTATATTTTCTAGTAGGGAAATGTGTTATATTAATTGACTATGTACACTTTTCCTACAATTTTATATTAAAGACATATAAATTTCTATTAAAGTGATCTAATATAATTGGATAGCACTGCCATTTTTTCCTGGCCCATATACTGATTTGTTGTATACAAATTTAAATGCCACTATTTTATTTTGTGAGCATGATTTTGAACATCTCGGCTTTGTCATACAGCAATTACAAAGTTCAAGTGTATGATTATTCACAAAGGTACCTTACCATCTCAAATTTTTGAGAACATTATGTTTCAGTGAAGTAGTTCCAGAAGATTTTCTGCATATTTTTGTACACTTATTGTGGTTGTTTGAAAAGGTGTGGCCCCACAAACTCATGTTTGAAGGCATGGCCTATAGGGAGTGACATTATTAGGAATGTGGCCTTCATGGAGTAGGTGTAGCTTTGTGGGAAGAAGAATACCACTGTTGTGGCAGGCTGTGGGTTTCATATTCTCAAGCTATGACTAGTGTTGACAGTCTCCTTTTGCTATCTGAGAATCATAATGTAGAACTCCTGGCACCAAGTATGCCTGTATGCTTTTATGGTTTTTACCATAGTGACAACAGACTAAACCTCTGAACTATAAGTTAACCCCGATTAAATATTTTCTTTTATAAAAATTGCTGTGGTCATGGTCTATCTTCCCAGTAATAAAATCCTAAGACACTGATATAAATATATTTAAGCTATTAATATTAATATTGATCAAGATCTAGTTTTCATGTAGTATGTCTTTTGTTTCAATTATCATGCTTTAGGTAAAGGTTTCTTAAAATGATCATATGTTGAAGGCTCAATTATCAATGTAGAGAGAGATAAAAGTGAGTGAATAAATATTTGATAGATGTAAGGAATAGCAAATGGAAAATAAAAGCTTACTGTAACCATAAATAGTCAACCACATGGCCAGAGTTGGTAAGCATTTTGATAAGCATTTTGATATTATTGCCTTTAGACAGAATATTAGGAAACAGATGTACTTAGATAAACAGTATCTTCCATTTAGATTATGTTTTATTATTATTTACATTAAAGTCAGGCAATGCAGTAGGTTTTAGAACAAATGTTAAGTATAAGAAATTAGCTAATCAGACACCATAGAGACACAGTTTGGAACTGGGTATTCATTCTAAAACACTAATTATATGAGAATATACTTTATATACTTTCAAACTTACTTTGCCTATGGCAATAAATATTTTCATAACTCTCCAACCATAAAAAGAAGGAACGCCAAAGTGTGAATGTTTCAATCTCACTTAGAAGGGAAACAAAATAAGGGAGCCAGAGGGAGGACCGGGGTGGGACAAGAGAAGGAAAAGGGAAAAACGAGGGCAGGATCAGGTATGGAAAGAGACAGAAGAAAAATCTAGAGGGCCAAGAGAATGAATAGAATTCTATAGCAGTCGGTGCAGGGAATGGGGGAACCACTAGAAAGAAAGTCTCAGACTCCAGGGACATGAGAAGTTCCCAGGCTCCAATAGGCATGACACTAGTTGAAATGCTCAATAGTGGGGAGATAGAACCTGAAGAGACTAATTCCAGGAGATAGTTGTAGCTCTAAGTTGAAGGATGGGGGCACCCATCCATCTCAAAATTTTTTACCCAGGAATTGTTCCTGTCTAAAGGAAACACAGGGACAGAAATAGAGCAGAGACTGAAGGAAAGGCAATCGAGAGAAAGCCCTACCTTGGGATCTATTGCATCTGCAGACATCAAACCCAGACACTGTTGCTGATGCCATGTGCTTGCAGACAGGAGCCTGGTATGGCAGTCCTCTGAGAGACTCTGCCAGGACCTGACTAAAACAGATGTATATGTATATTCTCACAGCCAGCCATTGGCCTGAACTACAGAACCCCAATGAAAGAGTTAGGGATACATCTGAAGGAGCTGATATGGAGTGCAACCCCATGGAAGAAGAACAACAATATCAACTAACCAGACCCCACAGAGCTCCCAGAGACTAAATCACCAACCAAAGCATATACATGAGTCAGGCCATGGCTCCCACATATGTAGCAGAGGATTTCCTAATCTGGCATCAGTGGGAGGTGAGGCACTTATTCCTCTGGAGGCCTGATGCCCTAGAGATGAGGGATGCTAAAGAAGTGAGGCAGCAGTAGAGGCAAAGGGGAGGGACATAGGGTAGGATGTTCCTCCATGGAGGGGAGACCAGGAAGGGGAACAACATTTGAAATGTAAAAAATAAAATGATTAATAAAAAAGAATAAAATTGCTAAATAAAAACATAACTATATAACATGTAAAGGAACTTGTAGAGTTTCAGCTGAATATCTGAACTACTATAGTATATATTGCCACTGGTAATACATGAATCACCCAAATTCTCCATATCTTCATCTGAATAGATCTAGTTATTTTAATATTGACACCTTGAGTGATATGAAGCACACTATCACATAAACATGAAAAACCCTATGTCAAGAGGAAGAAATCAAACATAGAAGGACATAATTTTTCTTATTGTATTTACAAAGTTATATAAAAAAAATGAGTCCAGAGAAATAAGTAGTTTTTTGGGTCTACAGATTGGAATTTGAAGTAAACTCATAAACATGCATATTTCTGTTTACCTCTGTGTGGGTGGCAATAATGTCTTGTGTAATTGTATACCACTGAGGGCTGGGGAAGTTCCATTTTGTAAATTTTACAAAACTTACATAAATTATATCTCAGTGAAAAGTGAAATTGAAATAAAAAAGGAAAAGAAAGTAGGCGGAGAGCAGCAGCCCTCCATGGACTTTATCAGTTCTTGACCTTCCATGGACTCTATCAGTTCTTGACCCTCCATGGACTCTTTATTAGTTCTTGCCTCCATGTTCCTGCCTTGTTTGAATTCCTCTCCTGACTTCTTTTGATGATGAACAGTGATGTGGAAGTGCAGGCCAAATAAACCCTTTCTCCCCCACCATCAAAAAAAGTATAGGAAGATAGTGGAAAAGGACTAGAATGATGTAGTATCCCAAAGAAACATCCATGTTTCAATGATGAGAATTTGTATGAGCAGAGAGCTCAAGAGGCAAATTGAAACTGGCTTACTACCAAGGGAAGTTTCCACAGGAAGTGGAGAATTTTCCTGTAGTAAACATTCACAAAGGTTCACTCCTGGTTTTGTTTTGTTTTGTTTTTCTACATTGTGGCAATAGAAATCTAGAGCAAACCTTATGGAGTAAATGCATAGGGTATATTGTAAGTGTATGCATAAAAATATATTCCCATATTTGCTTTCAAAGTGTTCAACCTATATTTTATATTAATTAGAAACATGAAATTTCTAGGTTCTACACAATTGTACCAATATGTTAGTTTATATTTGCTTATCCTTCTGTAGTTCCAATTTCTTACCAAGTTACCAGTAAATATTCAGTGCACTGTTGGCTGCTTTTACTTCAACTTAACACAAGCTTAAGTCATTTGAGAAAAAATCTTAATTAAGAAATGGTTTTTATATTATTGACTTATAGAAAAGTCTGCAGGGTATTTTTGATTGATGATTGATCTGTGCAGATCCAGATCACTATGGGTAATGGCATCCCTGGCCTGCTTGCCTACTTGGTTGTAGTAAGAAAGCATGATGAATAAATCATGGAGAGCAAATTGGTAAACAGTACATGTCCATGGACTCTAATGTGTGCTTTAAATTCTGACTTCCCTAATTGATAAGCTCCAATAAGGAACTACAAGTTAAAGTAAACTCTTTCTTTCCAGACTTCTCTGGGTCATGGTATTTTTTTTTATTTTATTTTTTTTTTTTTTACAATTCTTTCCCTTATCTTAAAATTGGATATTTTAATTATTTACATTTCAAGTGTTATCCCTTTTCCCTGCTTCCCCTCTGCAAATCCTCTGTCCCTGCTTCTATGAGAGTGTTCCCTCTCTCACCCACTCTCCCAGTCCCACCTCACCACCCTAGCATTCCTCTACACTGGAGCATCAAGCCTGTACAGGACCAAGGGCCTCCCCTCCCATTGATGCCAGATAAAGCCCCTTCAGTTCTTTCAGTTCTTTCCCTAACCCCTCCACTGGGGTCCCTGTGCTCAGGTCAATGGTTGGCTGCCAGCATCTGTATTGGTCAGGATCTGGTAGAGCCTCTCAGGAGACCACTATATCAGGCTCCTATCTACAAGCACTTCTTGGCATCCACAATTGTGTCTGGATTTGGTGTCTGCTTGTGGGATGGATCCCCAGGTGAGGCAATCTCTGGGTGGCCTTTCCTTCGGTCTCTGCTCACTCTTTGTCCCTGTATTTCCATGTGTGTTCTTGGTCATGGTATTTTACTACAGCAGCAGAAACCTGAGTTGATCGCAATCCATAGGAAGGACAACAATATCAACTAAGCAGACCCCTCAGAGATCCCAGGGACTAAATCAGCAACAAAAGAGTATACATGGAGGATCCCATGGTTCCAGCCACAATGGGAGGAGAGGCCCTTTGTCCTGTGAAGGCTCCATGCCCCAGTAAAGGGGAATGCCAGGGCAGGGAGGCAGGAATGGGTAGGTGGGTGGGTAGTTGTTTGAGCACTCTCACAGAAGCAGGGGCAGGGAGGATGGGATAGGGAGGTTCTGGAGGAGAAATACAGTATCCAATAAAAAATAAATAAACCTAAAATGTTTGCACAGTGCTCTTAGCCAATGGTAAGACAGCTTTTTCTGATTTTTAACAGTAAAGATCTATATGTAAAGATCAACAAGCAAGCAAGGACAGCTGGAACTAAGAGCAGCAATGAAAATCCAGTGAGAATCTACATTGGATTGATATGTAGGGATTTTGTGGAAATGGAGACAGGAAGAATCTTATCCTCATTGTTCTCTCATTTGGATCAGGATAGTCATAGGACTTAAAGTGATATATGTATCCATTTAATCTTCAATTTTACTTATTTGTGTATTTGAAGTTATTCTTAGTTCTTTAAATGTTTCAATTTCAAATTTAATAAAAAGTTCTCCTGAGATCTTTGATTAGGATTTCATTATTTAATTGATTGTCTAGAAGAATTTCTTCATTGCATAATACAGCAATGCATTTTATTGATATGGCTGCCACAGGTAATATGTACTTCAATGTAAATTGAGCTCAACTCTATGGAAACAAATAACAGGCACATTAATGATGGGTATAAAAAAATGGAATGGCTGAAAGACTTCTATGCATATATGCATATATGGGTCTATATGATACCTTTTTAGTTTTGCTTCTTGGTGGCTATTCTTTACCTTGAAATGAAATTTATATGGCAAGAGTTCTTTTTTAAAGCTAGGTCAAATCTCTCCACAAAGTCTTTGACCCATCCTCCTGTGGAAACTAGAAGTGGAACCTGACACACATATACATGAAATATATTGCTCAATTGTAGAAAATGAATATTTCAAGTGGGTAGAGAGAAGATTTTTTTATCATAAATTTTCTAACATAAATTGTCGAAGAGAGAGAAATGGTTTTGAGACTGGAGATTTGGCTTAGGAAACAGTCAGGTTTTGTCAGTTAAGGGTTTTCAGGAAAGCATTTTAAGATGGGCCAAGATTTAGTCAAGCAAACAGAAGTAATGTGAAAGATTGGTCAGTCCTTTTAAAGATATGAACTAGGGCCAAAAATAAAATGTGTCCAACAAGCCGAGCTATAATGGACAATGACAATGAAAGTCATATAGTTCATGTTTTGAGAGAATTAATATCCCTATTTTAGATTTCTTGTTTTCAAACATGGAATATTTCTAGAAACATTTTCTCTTTTCCTGGTATGTACATTTTAAATACAAATTTTAATCATTAGGTTAATTAGGTTTTACTAGTATTTTAATTTTAATAGATTTCTATTAAAATAGAATGATTTTTACTTTGTATACTGCTGCTCTGAAAACATTCCTAAACAATTATTTATTTTCTTCCTTTTATGTTTACTCACCACCAAAATTAACAAACACAACAACAAAATATTCAGTGAGATGGTCACTATTGTTTATAAATTTTATAGTAAAATCTCTTCCCACATGTTTGGCTCATCAGTTCAAGTGTGCTCATGCCATTGTTTTTCACTAATAGCAATGTGCATATTAGTGAACCATGTAAAGGATACTGCAGATATCTGGATCTGGGACTCAGTAATTCATTGAATTGTTGAATAATGGAAAAGAAGAAGAATTACCCACCTACCCTCTACTTATAGCTAAAACAGTTCTCATATTATAAAAACTTCAGCTACTTCCTTAAAGCTGACTTTTCATCCATTTTTTTTTTTTTTTTGAGATAGGAACTGTGAAAGGAATAGAAATTCAAGCATGAGGAAAATCTCAGTCCATTGAATTTGAAAAGGAAACCTTACCAGACTGCTGTCCTGGCAGCTCTTTCTTCTGCCTCAGTAGAAACAATTTGTGTAGGAAACCAGATTTTGTTCCCTCCCCGCCCCGCCGTAGTTCTCAGCATCTAACTGCTGGTATAAACTATTTAAGAATTCACTTATTTGCATGCTGAGCATGCTCTATAAGTGCCAGTCGGAACCATAGATTTGAAGTGTATTCTATGTATTTCAATTTGCTGTGAAATGTTATTTTTTAAAAGATCAACATATATGTTAAGAATAAATTTATCCTCTACTGGGGTTCCTGTCTGGCTACATGAAGTGACCTCTTCATGTTCCATATCCTGAATGTAGGAAGTCACAATGAAGGTCACTCCACTGAGGATTGGGTGCCACCCTTATCTGAGGTCACTGACTCCTCCTACACCCCCTCATACCTGTCAATTGTAGGTTTCCATTCATTTTCATGGCCAAGTAGCCATCTCCTCCTGTCCTTCCTCACACCTGATCCTGAATCCCCCATTCCCATCTGCATCCCTGTCCCCTCCCAGTTCCCTACCTCCATGCATCTCCTATTTTATTTCCCTTTTTAGTGAGATTCAAGCTTCCTCACTTAGGCCTTTCTTCTTGTTTAGCTTCTTTGGATCTAAGGAGTATAAACATGGTACCTGTATTTTATGGCTAATATCCAGTAATAAGTGAGTCCTTTGGGGGCTGTGTTGCCTCACTCAGGATGGTATTCTCAAGTTCCATCCATTTGCCTGAAAAATTCAGGATGTCTTGGTTTTTAATATTCCATGGTATAGATGTAACACATTTTTTAATCCACTCTTTCATTGAAGGACATCTACGTTGTTTCCAGTTTCTGGCTATTATGAATAAAACTGCTACCAACTTGAACCCTTGGTGCTCTCAGAGTCTGCACCACTAACCAAAGAACTTATACTGTCTGGACTTAGTTCTCCCCATTCATATGTAGCAGATATGCAGCTTGGTCTTCACGTGGGTCACAAACTGGAACTGGGCTATCCCAAAAACTTTTGCCTGGAATTTTGAAGCAGGAAGATGTCGCCATGCTTGAAATGGATATTCTTGTTTGTAGAGATGGATTCTGAAGTTTAGTGATCTTTTTTTATTAACTTGATTTTTTTATTTTTTATTGAATATTTTATTTATTTACATTTCAAATATTATCTCCTTTCCTGGTTTTCCCTCAGGAAATCCCCTAATCACATCCCTCCTCCCCCTGCTTTATGAGGCTGCTCCCCTTCCCACCCATCTACTCCCACCTTACTGCCCTGGCATTCCCCTACACTAAGGAATTGAGCCTTCACAGGACCAAGGGCTTCTCCTTCTATTAGCTCAAAAACTCAGAACACACAAGAGACAATTCACAGACCATATAAACCTCAAGAAGAAGGAAGACTGAAATGTGGATGCTTTAGTCTTTCTTAGAAGGGAAAACAAAATACTCTTGAGAGGTAGAGGGCAAGAGGGACTTGGGAGGAAGATGGGGGCAAAAGGGGAGGGGAATCAGGTATGGGAATAGACGGGGATGATACACAGAGGGTCAGGAATTTGAACAGAGGTGTGTAGCAATGGGAGATGGGGAACAGGGGATAGCCGCCAATAAGTCCCAGATGCCAGGAAAGCAAGAGGCTCCTAGAACCCAACAGGGAAGAGATTAGTTGAAATGCCCAACAAAGGGGAGGGCGAACCTGTAAATATATCCAGATGTTAGGCAAGACCCCCATTTGGAAGTGGGGGATTCCCACTAATCTACAAATTTTTAACCCAAAATGGCTCCTGTTTAAAGGAACAAAGTGTGGAGCAGAGTCTGAAGAAAAGGCCATCCATACACCATCCCACCTGGAGATCCATCCCATAAACAGAAACCAAACCCAGACATTATTGCAGATGACAAGAAGTGCTTGCTAACAAGATTCCATTATAGCTGTCTCCTGAAAGGCTCTGCCAGAGCCTGACAAATACAGAGGCAGATTCTCAGTGACCTTTTTAAAGTCAGTCTACTAAACAATTGGTCCAAAGTAGTAAAATTCTAGAGATAGACTCCTGTTGGAAACAGAAGGAGGTGGTAGGGTCTTCCCGACAGTCCTCTTGAATTTAAAATAAAGTCTGATACTTATTGCTTAATTGTATTGAAGCTTTTTTTTTTGAGCCCATAGATTCTCAATTGTAAAATGAGAATTACAATGACCCAAAGCTTGTAGTTTTGTGTGCTGTTAATCACCTTTAGCTTAATAAACATCCACCAGTCTGTTTATATCTAAGAGTAATATTAAATAAACATATACATTCATAAGAAAAATTTGAAAACATTTTTACAAATAAAGTATGGCTAGCATACACAGTTTTGTTATAATTTTTAATATAAAAAATTGAAAATGATTTCTTTGGATCTTATCCTTCTAAAGTAAAACTCAAGGGAAGGACTGTTGGGGAGAAAGCTCAAAATTTATGATCACTTTCTTTTCTTTCAGGTAAATGGGTTTACTTCCCAGAACCCACACACAAATAAATATATAATGAAACTGAGATATAATGTTATAAAGACATAAAGGGTGAAACATTTTTTGCAAAGACCTAGAGCCAAAGAACAGGCAGAGTTTGGGAAAACCATGGAAAAGTGGGAGGTAGGGAAAACCCATGGAAAAGTGGGAGGTAGGGAAAACCCATGGAAAAGTGGGAGGTAGGATTGTGGACACCAGAAGTTACCAAGGTCAGCAGGGAAAGACAACACACAGAAACTAACCAGTACTCACAGGGTCTCACAGAGACCAGAGGAATCATCAGACACGTATGGCCTGAGCTTGACTTCTTCAAGCTCTAACAATGGCAATGTCTCTAACTCTGCATATCTCAGGACCCTTTCCTCCTACTAGGTTGCCCCATCCAGCCTTGATATGGTGGTTCATGTCTAGTCTAATTGTAATGTCTTATGGTGCATTTCATTGATATTTCTGAAAAGTCTGTTCTTTTCTGAAAGGAAATGGAGTGTGGAGGGAACTGGAAGAGATAGGGACTAGAGAAACTATAATCAGTATGCAATGCATGATGGAAGAAAAAACATAAATGAGTGAAGAAGAGACTTAAAAGGAGTGAAGAACTGAGTGGTAGAAGGGACATGGGCAGGGATAACTAATGCTAAAGACCTTTTAAAAAGACATGACATCTAATACTGTGTATACTTCTGATAATGCAGATATAGATGAAAGGAAGTTAAATGGAGTAACCATATAATAAAGAGGGAAATATTCCAACTAGATACCATATAATAACAATTACCAAAAAAGTACAAATAATGGGTTATAATTTTTGAATTCTTGGGAAAGTGATCTCAGATTTCCCCAGACACTACTAGCTAATGCCAATGTTATTGGTTACCTTCCTCAGCTTAATTAGAAAATGATAAGACACTATTGATGAAGACATCATATACTAACAGCATATAGCAAACATAAATTTAGTTGGTATACAACTGGTATACATTTTCATCCAAGATGGTTGGAGTTCATAATGCTGGAGTATGTTATACATGCTACTAGAAAAGATAATTAAACCTCATTTTCTCACAGGTATGAATATTTTAACATTCATTAATAACTCATATATGAAATATATACAGATATAATAACTTACCTACAAGGTTATGTTGACAATACTGGCACGAATATGACAAAAGTGATAAGGTATATTTTTTGTTCTATTTCATGTCCACTGCAAAAAATATAACATACTCCTAAACTTGGCACCAGGGCTAGCAATCTGAGACTAGATAGGTCATGGGCCCAAGGGAAAGTCTCTTATTAGTATTCTGCTCAATATACATAGTAATCCTATGGCTCAAAATGATATATTGTTCTACAAATAGATCAGTGTTTTGTTTAAACCTCAGGAAAGCATCTTATTTTTGAAGTAGATCACACCCAACACAAAGACTCCTACCTGAACAATATGAAGAGAGGGAATGGGATGTCTTTATAATGCTACCTTCTTTTAAAATTCAAATCTCTATGCAGAAGAGAAGATGGATAGGCCATAAGAGTCTGAGAGGCTGAACTACTTTAAGGAAGCAGAATTTTTCAGACACAAAATGACAGACACATGAATGAACTCAGATTGTCTGTGACCACAGGCACAAGACCTTCACAAGCAAACTGGATGAAATACGCAGCATGAATGAGTACAAGTCCTCATAAATGAACACCAAGTCCTACTTCAGGCCAAGACATTAGCTGCTGTAGAGAGTAAAATCAGTTGTTTTCAATACACTGAGACCGAATTTATCAATCACATCTCACAAGGGCCCCCACTCACATAGTTGTTGGCTGATAAAACTCAGATTCCATGTTCTGTTTGAGTATTTTCATTATTTATAATTAGTAGATTTTGATCACAATCTTTCTGTTCCTGTACCATTCCCAGATGCTCACATCCAAATTTATCTTTCTCTTAAAAGTACACAAGACAAAGAAACATCCTATTAAAAATACAGACAGTGCAGTTAATTTTAGACAACTACTCCTGAACATGAGGCCTATTTGGTAATGTAGTTGATATATCAAGTTTCACACCATTCAAGTAAATTAATTTTCCCTATCCTAGTGAAAAGGAAATAGATTCCTGGCTGAGGGTGTGCCTTTGTTCCCGTTTCCTCTTGTCTGTGCTGAGATGTGTCTTGCTTGAGCTTGTGCTTGTTTTGTGTATGTGTCACAGTCTCTTATGCATCATCTTTCTCTGTCCTAGAAACATTTACTTAATGTCCTCTACCACCTCTTTCTCTTACAAGTATTTGTATTTTTTAAAGTGAAAGAAAGAACATGAATCTGAGTATGTAGGGAGGGAAGATCTGTGATGAGACAGAGAAAAATCAAAGAATGTGATTTGAATATGCTGTATAATATCATATGTAGAATAAATGTTCAAATGAAAGAGTAAGTATATGAGAACTGTCAGAATATTTAAAAAAAAGGATTGGGGGGGAAAAGTAAGATTTAAAAAGATGGAGGTGAAGTGGATTGCAACCTCATAGGAAGAACTATATCAACTAACCGGACCACTCAGAGCCCCCAGTGACTAAACCATCAACTGAAGAATATAGATGGACATAGATGGAGCCATGATACATATGTAGGAGAGGATGTCCTTATCTGACATCAATGGAAAGAGAAGCATGCCCCAGCATAGGGGGATGCTAGAGCAGTGAGGCATGAGTGGGTTAGTATGTGGAGGAGAGCACTCAAAGAGGCAAAGGGGAGGGCAGAGAGGAGGGATGGTATTGGAGGGTTGTAGAGAGGTAACCAGGAATGGAGATATCATTTGAAAAGTAAATGAATAAAATGATTAAAAGAAGAGAGAGAGAGAAATATATGCAAGAAACTCTTAAATGTTCCAGGTAACACACACACACACACACACACACACACACACACACACACACACACACGCACACACAAAGAACATGAAAGTAGAAGTAGGCTTTTTGGGAGGAAGAACAATTTCAGAAAGAAATGTGGGTATGCGTGTAAAAGGAATGTGTGCAAGAAAAATTGACTAAAATTCATTACATACATGTTTGAAATTGGAAAATAATGAAAAGTAAAATCAATTAGGCACCTGGAAGAGCAAAATGCTATATGGCTATTCAAAGAACATGTGTTTATTTTGACTTTATTGTCTAAAGTTGACTGTGAGAAATGATGCAATGCGAACATTTTTTACTGCATCATAATTATCATAATAACGATGTGACTATGGAATAAGGAGAAAAAATCATTTGCAAAAGCAAAGGGCTGAAAAGGCTCTTGCAGTACATGGAATATAAAATGGAGTATAAAACAAATTAAAAAGGCAAACAAGGACTTCGCATACTTATCAAATTTCAAAGCTGTGACAAATGTCTGAGTCTGAACTTTTCCTGAGATGGATTGGATAGCTTTCAACATTTTGCATTTTGCTAACCATTAAGATGTTAGCTCAAATATTATATTGACTCAAGCTCAAGTGTTAAATAATTATGATCTATTCAATACCTACGTACATTTTTTATATTGCTTTACTTCAAGTGCATAGCATATTCATGATCTTTTCCAGTTTTGTCTTTTCCTAGTATGATTTCTAGGCATGATTCATTAATAAGTATCTTTATGTACACCCTTCCCCTTAGATAACCTAGTGCTTAAAAGTCCCTTAGAACAGTGAAATCATGAGGTATATTTTAAAAGAAATAATAATTAGCTAAGAAAATCAAAATAAGCAGGCTTCCATTCCATAAGAAGCAAAATCACATTAACTTAAATCTCAAGAATAAATTCCTGCAATACAAACTTCTGCAGAAACCATAAAAGGACATTTTGGACTGCTATGGCAATGATATATGTGATTTTTAAAATTCATGGCTCCCCTGTGAGTTATATTATTGCTCTAAAGAGTGTGTGGGCAACCATTTTGCTTCGCAGAGCATAGCAAGTGTTAGTTTTGATATGTGGCTTAGTCCTTTACTATCTCCAAGACCATTTTTCTTCACACATGCAGCTCTAATCTTTGAGTATCACTAAAGTGTTTCTAATGTAATATTCCTTGAATTAAGAAGCTGAGAGCTGAATGAAAAGTATTCAAGGAGAAAGATGCTTAACATAATATGATTCTTAGCTCAAAAATCTGGTCATTTATAGCTATAAAGAGTCCCAAGACAACTGACCTGAGGTCAGGGTAACAAGTCACATTTTATAGAGAAGGATGATTTGAAGCTATAAAAGAGTACCCTATAGGTCATCCTTTCTCAAAAAAAGTAGTTTTAAAGCATAGGAACCATTGACCCATTTGACACAATTTTTTGGATGGTTTGACTATTATATGTTTTAAAAGACCCAGGGAATACAGGAAAGTAGAGAGTTTGCATCCCCCGTACTTCCACCGGTATATGATTCAGCAAGCATATATTATGCCATTCAGCTGAAATTGAGCACTACGAAAATCTTCCATTGTTATAATAGATCAGAAATATGTCAAGAATCTTATTTTGTTTCCAGATCATACTTTGTTATTTATAAGGCAAAATAAACAAAGTAGCAAATTTTTAACATTCTTCTTTTTAATTGTGTATGATAACCAAATATTTAGGTTGAAGGAACATTAAAAATGTGGAGCGATGTTTAAGGGTAGACAGAATTTTCACTTAAATATGGAGACACTATTCTGATTTTATTCCTCTCAAGTATATTAGTTACTATTTTGTTACTATAACAAACACCTACCTAAAGACTTCCTAAAGAAGTAGCTAAGATTTCTGTTGAGTTATCATTTTAGTCCATGGTATGTGGCCTGGAATGGAGATTGACTCAGTTTGAAGATTCTAATGATGTGATGGCTTCCATGGAATAACAATGGACCAGAAAATGGAGAATACAGCAAGGATCTGGGGAATAATATAGGCTTCTGAAGTCTTCATCTAGTGTTCTACTTCTGTATATATACTCCACCTCCTGAAAGTCTCATTGTCTAACAAATAATACCACGGGTGTGGAAACAAGCATATATGGGACCCTACAAGGGGCATTTAGACACTATTGAAATTAAATCAATTTTCAGATGCCACCTTTTGGATAAATATAATAAGGACATTCGTGCAGATTTACATATGTGATCCTTCTCTTAGCTATAAGTCAAAGATGTAGACAATGTCTATAGAAAAGAAACAAAGCAAAAAGCTATTTGTTGTGGCTTATCTTATAGAGATTAATAATAACTCTTAGAAAATAGTCAACTAGTTTTCAATTGCATCTACAATGTTGCTTCTACTAGAGTCTCAATGTCATGAGTGGCCTTTAAACTCCAACTCTGAAAGAGGGCTGTCTATATTGATACTAGGCATGATCAAATCAAGTCTGCTCATCCTTCTCCATCAACATCTCACCTACTAGACAGATGCCTTGAACAGAACAGAACTAAGTCAGGTGCCGTGAATACAAGAAAGGCTAAAGACTATTCTCTGACTTCTAGTTCTGAAAGGCATGACTGGGGTCCTGAATTCTGTAAACACAGAAGAGGTCCCAGAGAACAGAAAGGAGAACTTTCTATCTACTTTACAGGTAATTATCTGATGTCATGAAAATGCAGGTTTTTTTTGTTTTTGTTTTTGTTTTTTTTACTGTGACTTAAACATAGTTTTATTTTATGCAGTGTACCATACTTATATTAAAACACTCATCATACAAAACGTAATCCCTTCATAAAATGCAGTTTTATCAACTGTATTAACAGCAATTAGAAAGTGTTGGTTATTATTTACAAAGTACTTGGTTGAAGCAATGGGTATTAATGGTCCTCATTTATTTTGCTTCCTTAAACAAAGAGAGTAACAAGACATTTAATTGAATTTGAGGTATTTTTTCAAAGGATTTACCTACCATATCTGAGTAATAGAAAAATAAAAGCATTGGAAAGCCTGTTGAAAATCTATGTGGATCATGCTGGCCTAAAACATATAGAAATGCATCTGACTCTGTGTTCTGAATACTAAAAATAAACACCTTGACTACTATACCCATATTATGTTTTTAATGATAAGGTTAAAATTTAAAGGTAGGTGCCAAACTTTTTTAAAATACCTCAAACTGCAGAGGTAAATAAATAACTAGCCATCTCTTCTGAGAACTGGGATGTTAAATGTTTTACACTTAGTTTTCAATCAATTTTCTATTTGAAATTTTCTATTTAAATTTCTATATGAAATCTCACTATAGTTTATCCTATTGTTACTGTCAATGACTATATACTTATGAAATTATTGAGATGTGCAATTCAGTGGTTCTCTCCCTGTGGGTCATGACCTCCTTCAGAGTTGAACAACTATTCTACATGTGACACATATAAGTATCCTACATATCAGATATTTTTATTAAAATTCATAAGAGTAGAAAAAGTTAGTTATGAATAGCAACAAAATAATTTTATTACTGGGGGAAAACCAACACCATGTGGAAATGTATTGAAAGGTCCCAGCATTAGGAAGGCTGAGAAGCATTGGACTAGTTAAAGAAAATAGAATTTTTTGGTCCATTCCACATTTGTGTACAAAGAGAATTTTAATAAACTTTTTTTTTGCATAACACCAGCATACTTCTAGAGTTGTGTATTGTTCAGTTTGTTATCAGTTTCAGCCTTGTGGGTAGCCATCTCTCCTTCTCTGCTTGTATATCCTACAGAGAAGATCTGAGCATAGAACTTCTTTGAAACTAACATGAATCTCATGCTAAAACCAATTCAAAGGTGTGTTTGTTTACTCCTTTCTACCCTCTCTGGCACATCATTCCAAGGCTGCTAGCTTTTTAATTTTAGAATAACTTCTTTAAATAACCCATAAATAGAACAAAAATTAATCTCATAAAACTTATTCAGCTTCTGTATAAAGTCATAGTATGTTTCATATTTAGCTATTAATTTTACACAGTAGATTGATTGGATAACTTCACAAATTAACTATGTTTAGTATTTATGTTATAGGTAATAAGTATATTGGTAATTATACTAAATTCATACCTTGCATGATTGCTATTTTTAGCCATAATGTTGGCTGTAATGTCATTAGATGAGCTGCAACTTTCCAGTCTTACTGGCTTTTGAATATCATACCAGTGTGAAAAGAGTATTCAGATGCTCAAGCTAAAAGAAATAAAAGGGCATTGGGAATAGGAATATTTTCTCTGTAAGCATAAGGAACAGAGTGTGACAGAGAAGCTCTGAAGTAAAAAGCCAGATATGGTTTTGAGTGCCTTTAATATCAACATCTGGTGAAACAGGGTCCAAGACTTCACTGAACAATAATCTAGCTGAAATAGATGTCAGTATTAATGAAGGGAATTTGTTTTGAGCCAATATGGTAGAAAGCAATACAGAAGACACCCATCACTCTTTTCTGGTCTATGGTTATAGAAGAAGCAGAAACTATGCCCTCACATTCACATGAATACACCACACTATGCACACACACACACACACACACACACACACACACACACATGAGAAAGAGAAAGAAAAATATTTTAAAAATACAAAGAACAGATAATCATTAATCCATGGATAGTATTTTTTTTTGATATTTTTTTTTTATTTTAGATATTTTCTTTATTTACATGCGAATTT
>NW_022196894.1:76757520-76777688 GCF_008632895.1 Mastomys coucha
GTATTTGATTCCCCCTTTTAAGAAGGAATGAAATGTCTACCTTTTGGTCTTCCTTCTTCTTGAGTTCGGAGACTGATAGTATTTTTTTAACTTATTCACTTTATATCTTGCTCAGTCCCCCCTCTTAGCCTCTTACACAATACTTTCTTCATTCTCCTCTTCTCCTCTGAGCATTCCTAGGTTATCTCCCCACCCTGGTATATCAAGTCTCTGAGAGGCTACATACATGCTTCCTCTTCCACAGAGAACAGATAAGGCAGGCCATCTAGAAGACCATATCCCACAGACAGGCAACAGCTTTTGGGATTGTCCCTGCTCCAGGTGTTCTGGACCCACATGAAGACCAAGCTGCATATCTGTTACTTATGTGCAGGGAGGCCTAGGTCTAGCCTGTGTATGATCTGAGTTGGTAGTTTAGTATCTGAGAGCCGCAAGGGTGTTCAGGTTAGTTGATTTTATTGATCTTCCTGTGGAGTTCTGATTCCCTTACAGCCCACAATTCTTCTTCCTATTCTTCCATAAGAGTCCCCAATCTCCATCCACTCTCTGGGTACGAGTAGATGCATCAGTCTGAGCCAGCTGCTGGGTAGAGCCCCTCAGAGGACAGCCAAACTAGATTCCTGTCTGTAAGCATAACAGAATATCATTGAGTTAGGGATTGATGCTTGGCCATGGGATGGGTCCCAAGTTGGGCTGGTTATTGGTTGGTCATTCACTCAGCCTTCTCCACCTTCAATCCCTGCCTTTCTTGTTTCTTTCAGAATAAGTTTTGGGTCAAGAGTTTTTTGAGTTCAATGGATGGCTGTGAGCCTCTACATCTGTATTAGTCAGGTACTGTCAACACATCTCAGGAGATAGCTATATCAGGCTGGCTTGTCCTTCCTTCAGTCTCTACTTCATAGTTAGTCTCTGCAACTCCTTCCATGGGTATTTTGTTCCCCCTTTTAAGAAGGAATGAAATGTCCACATTTTGGTATTCCTTTTTCTTGAGTTTCTTGTGGATGTGGGGTTGTTCTTCCTGTATTCTGAACTTCTGGGTTAATAACCACTTATCAGAGAATGTATACCATGTGTGTTCTCTTGTGATTGTGTTACCTCACTCAGGATGATATTCTCCAGATCCATCCATTTCCCTAAGAATTTCATAAATTCATTGTTTTTAATAGCTGAGTAGTACTCCATTGTATAGATGTACCACAATTTCTGTATCCATTCCTCTGTTGAGGGACATCTGGAAAGGAGTTAGAGAAAGGACCAATGGATCTGAAGGGTTTGCAGCACCCTAGGACGAACAACAATATGAATTAACTAGTACCCTCAGAGCTCCTAGGGACTCAACCACCAACCAAGGAGTATACATGGTAGGACTGATTGTTCTGGCAGCACGTGTATAGTAGAGGATAGCAAAATCAATCATCAATGGGAGGAGAGGTCCTTGGCCCTGTGAAGGTTCTGTGCCTCAGTGCAGGGGAATGCCAGGGCCAATAAGTGGGAGAGGATGGGGTGACAAGCATGGGGAGGGGGAGCCAACTGGGGTTTGTTATTGTTTTTGTTTGTTTGTTTGTTTGTTTGTTTGTTGTTGGGAGGGGAAACTTGGAAAAGAAAAATCATATGACATGTAAATAAAGAAAATATCTAATAAAAAAAAGTTTTTTGAGTAGGTTAGTGTGCCTATAACTCCCATGGGGTTTCTCTCTGGTCATATGAGTCATCCTTCCCAGGCTCCATACCCCAATGTTGTGCATCACAACTAAGGACACCCCATTGATTCATGCTTTCCCTATTCCAGGTCTCCATCTCTCCCTGGAGTGTCACTACCCACCGGCAGTCAGAGTGGATTTCCATTCATTCTCATGGACATCACCCCCTACCTCTTTCCTCACAACTCTGAACCTCCCATACTCCTCTTCTGATCACCTCTCTCACCCAGTTCCCTTCTTCCATCTTCCTTCCAAATCCCTTCCATTCCCCCTTCCAAGTGAGATTCAAGAATCTTTGCTTCTGCCTTTCTTCTAGTCTACCATCCTTGATTCTGTGGAGGGTAGCATGTCCACTTAGAATAATATTTTTTAGTTTCATCCATTATCCTGTAAAATTCATGAAATATTTTTTTAACAGCTGAATAGTATACAGTTGTATAGATGTATCACATTTTCTTAATCTATTCTTTAGTTGGGGTACATCTAGAGTGTTTCCAGTTCCTGACTATTATGAATAAAGCTGCTATGAACATAGTTGAGCAACTGTCCCTGTGGTATAATGGTAACATCTTTTGGGTATATGCTTAGAAGTAGTATAGCTGGGTCTTGGAATAGAACTATTTGCACTTTTCTGAAAACAAGTCAAATTGATTTCCAAGGGGTTGTATAAGTCTGTATTCTCCCATGCTCCACGTCCTTGCTAGCATGTGCTATCATTTGAGTTTTTGATTTTAGCCATTCTAACTGGTATAAGATGAAATCTCAGAGTCATTTTGGCTTGAATTTCCCTGATGACTAAGGATGTTGAAGATTTCTTTAAGTGCTTCTCAGCCATTCAAGATTCCTCTGTGGAGATTTCTCTGTTTACCTTTGTACCTCAATTTTAATTGGGTTATTTGCATTGTTGGTGTCTAACTCCTTAAATTCCTTATAAATTTTAGATATTAGCCCTCTGTCAGATGTAGGGTGAATATAGATCTTTTCCTAGTCTGAGAGACATGCTTTTGTTTTAATGAGAGTGTTCTTTATCTTACAGTGTTTTTAGTTTCATGAGGTCCCATTTTTCAGTTGTTGATTTTATAGCCTGAGCCATTGGTGTTCTGTTTAGGAAATTGTCTCCTATACCAACTTCAAGGCTATACCTCAATTTCTGTTCTTTTAGATTTAGTGTATTCTATTTTCTGATGAGGTCTTTAATACCTTTGGAAGTGAATTTTGTGCAGGATGATAGCTATGGATCTATTTTCATTTTTCTACCTGCAGACATCCAGTTAGTCTAATACCATTTGTTGAAGATACATGTTTTTAAGAGATTTGGAAAATGAAAAAAATCTTGGTAGTGAGAGATATGAGTTAGGCACAGTTTTGAGAAGTTCATCATCATCATCATCATCATCATCATCATCATTATTATTATTATTGTTATTATTATTATTATTAATTTTGTTTGCAGTCCAGTCGTTATCCCCCTCCTGTTCTGCCCTGACAGTTCCTCATTCCATTTCCCCTCCCCTGTATCCAAGAGGATGCCTCACACTCCCACACATCCCAACATATTCCCACACCCTGCCAGACCTCCCCAGAAGATACTTTCTTTTATCCACTGTAAGGTTGTAGTGGCTATTCCTGGTTGTCAACTTAACCATATCTGGAATGAACTACAATCCAGAATTGGAAGGCTCACCTGTGATCCTGATCTTGAGGCATGGAGATGCAAGTTTCTGACCTGGATCTTGGCATCATGATCTTTCTTGAAGCATAGTGGCTATGAATCCCAGGAGACTAAGACAAGGAGATCTCTGAGTTCATGGTCATTTGGGAAAAAGCAAGTCCCCAGGTGTGGTGATACACACCTTTAATCTGGGCTACCTCTTCTGCTGGGGATATATACATATATATATATATATATATATATATATATGTATATATATATATATGTGTGTGTGTGTGTATGTATATATTATATATTATACAGAGTACATATATGTATGTGTATATATGTATACATTATACATTATATAGATTATATATATATGTAGTGTGTGTGTGTGTGTGTGTGTGTGTGTAATGTATACCCAATTTTTAATTTGCTTGTTTTTGGTTGTGAGCCTAGCCTTTAATGACTGAGCCCAATTTGCTTGTTTTGATGCTACTTTCTGCTCTCTGTTTTTGGAAACCCACAGAGACATCTGTTTCCTTAAGATAAAGGATGTTATGTTATAGAAACTGATGTGATTGTATTTTCTCTTGAAAGTGGTATATTGTCCTCTCTGTGAAGGCTGTGTTCCTCATTATTTTACATTAGTCCAGAGGAAAAGATAGATATATCTGCTTCTTCTGAAAATTTAATAGAATGAATTATAGGAGAGAAATGTAGAATGTTTCATTCCAGTTCTCAAAGAAAGAGTTCACAGAAGCATGGTGGTCCCCTAGCCATCATGATTCAAAAATTTGTATGTCACCTTTTACCTCTGAGTAATAATGATACAGTGAATAGTAATGTCAGGGGAACAGTAAATCATTGTAGGTGTATTCAGTGGTCTTGGGGAATATATTATGATCTTAGGTGAAGTGTCAGGCTCACAAAACTGACAATGATTTGTAAAAAATCGTAGAAATAGAGAACAATGACTTATGACAGTACTGTATCCAGTTCTGTTGACACAGGTCAGTCTTTCTGTTTGTCATATAATGTTACTCAATGGAAGCAGAAATAAGGAAGAAAATGTATTTCTTCTATACGGGCCAGGACTTTAGCCACCTAAGGTCCTAAGCCTGAGTAGAGGGAGAGCAAGCAAGACAGAGTTTAAAAGGTTATAATGCTTTTTGAGATTCTCAGTTTTCTATTCACTTAACTTGCTCAGCATGCCAAACAGATGGCACGTTTGGGGAGTGCCATTCTCTAAACAACGATGGTATTAATAATGTGGATTGTGGGTCAGTTTTGGACTATTTTCAAATGACAGTTCTTGGAATAAAATTTTTATATGGAAAGAATATATCTGACAATATACTACCATTCACTAAATTTTGGCTCACAATATGCCTATCCAAGTTCTAAAATCTAAATTACATGGCACACAGGTCTTTGAGATATTTGCATCAACTCACAAGTTGAATTGATTTTTGTAATTACTCAGTAACTCTCTGTTTTAATGTAAATGTATCCCATTTACGTTGAGATACTTGTCAATTATTGTTCATTATGGAGAACAAAGCTACAGAATTATTAATACAGTAGATTCTGCTGAGTTTTGTAGGTGTTCTACATTAATTAAAGGCACAAAAGTAACTAACTCAATAAATAAATGTATAAAAATGATTTATATCTAGTTTTATTTATGTTGTGGTTTCTTTTAGAGGAAACCTAATTTTCTTTTAATGGAAAGTAGGATCTATAAATTTTAAAATATTACATTATTTTTTCCAAAAAGTAATTTCTCTAAGAATAGTATTAACATTTTTATATATGATTAATATTAGATAAACAGTTAGTATCTACATAAATCCCCTAGTTGTATTTCATATTTCATTGTAAAAGTGCATCAGGCCCTGTTGCAATATTTTTTATGCCGCTACCAAAAAGTATTCTGCTTTCTTTCAATGAGAAAAAAATATCAGTACAGAAAGAGTTGTGTTTCATTCATAGAAGGAATATTAAATGTCTATGCTTAAATATCTTTCAAAGAGTTCTTAGTTTTAAAAGTTAATTTACACTTTTCCTATATTTTACTTTTAAATTCTGTGATACATGGAAAGAAAAGCAGATGTTTACTCTATTTACAAAACAAATAAATTTCATAATATATTATACCATATTATACATTTTATCAGTGCATTTTTCTCTATAGAGCCTACCAAAATTTAGTGGCTTAAAATGACTCTGTTAGTTAGGTTTTTAATTATTCAGGCCATCTGGAAATCACAGTATCCTATATGTGCTGAGTTATCTCTTGTGGTGTTCTTAGTCTGTAGGACAGATGTTTACTGAATGGTGTAATTAATTGAATATGTGAATGGTAGCGGACAGAGTACTCAGTCTAAGGAGAACAGCCAAGATGTTTCTTTCTTCTTTGCTTTGTGTCACTACTTACCGAATAGGACATAAGGCTTACTCTGCCCTAGTTCACTTTATGTGTCAAATTGACATTAGAGTTTGAGGGAGTTTCCACTGAAGGATTTTCCAGACCCTACTGGCCTGTGGCCATGTCTTTGAGAGGTTGTGTTGAGTAATGATTGATAAGGAAAGGCAAGGCCACTGTGGGCTTGGTACTCTTTAAACTTGTAAGCCTATTAAGGCCACTCTCATTTAAACTACCACTTTTATGCTTAAAGAAGCCTAGTGGTTCCAAGGCTTAAGAGTCCTGGTAAGCATGTTCTTTGTGAGTGCTTTTCATCTGAAATTACTACTGTTCATTATCAACTTGCCTGGATTCAGAATAACACGTGAAAAACGCCGCTGAACATGTCTTTGGGGATGTTGTCAAGATTTAGCAGAGGAGAGATGGCCCACACTGAAGGCACTAACGTTTGGGGGTCTTGGACTGAACCTAAAGAATAAAAAGTAGAAAACCATTTTGAGAAAGCAATTGTCCTTCCCTGCTTCCTGTTTTACCAGGATATGAACTAGCAAATTATTTTGTTGTTGTTAGAGGTCTAAGCTTCTCTTGATGACACATACCTTTCCAATCAAGAAGGACTGAATGTCTAAAACTATGAGTCAAGCTAAACCCTTTCCTTCTTCAGTAGCCTGTTCTTACCTTCTTAGTTATGGCAATGAGAAAAGTAAGTGAAAGGTGAGTCTGTTCTCTAAAATATTTCATGAAAAAAAGTGAGCATGAATAAAAGGAAACTGAAGAAAAGTCTATCAGAGATAGATATGGAAAGGTACTAGCATCCACTATTGCAAAAAACGTCTGTGGTTATTGACTTTTAGCATAAAATTAATTCCCAAGGGAAACTGATAATACCAATAAATATTCATTTAAGATTTATCCATGACTCTAGGATAGGATAGGATATAATAACATATTTGTGGACAAAATTTAAAAAATGAGAATTGTAGTATTATCTTCACAAATGCCCTCTTGTAAGAGTCATGGTATAGTCTAAGAATGTTAACTGTTACATGTATCCTCTTAATAGAAATACTTGAATTGCCATTGTCGGCACATTTCTGCTATAAAATCAAAGATATCTCATAAGATACTTGGATAATCACAGTAAATTAACACAAGCTGGGAAATCCCTACTAGAAAAATAGCCAAACAAACATGATGTTACTCTGAAATAGAGAAACATATGTGTGTGTGTGTGTGTGTGTGTGTGTGTGTGTGTATGTGTTTGCTAGCTAACATGCAAAGTAGAAATATGGTAACATTATCTAAGAGAGAAATATCGAATAGAAGTTAGCCTTTTTGAAAACATATTTCAAGTTTGCCATGTTCCTTACTGGTAATAACACATTGGGTAGATATGAACAACGTAATGGCCATTTTTGTTGATAAGAAATTAGTTTTTCTAGAAAACAAGAAAATTAAAAAATTTAAGGAACAAGATTTTTTTGGACATAGAATTACTACATGAATTGATCTGTCACTTTTTTTTGTTTGTTTTTTGTTTTGTTTTTTGTTTTTTGGTTTTTGGTTTTTTTGTTTGTTTGTTTTTTTTGTTTTTTTTTGTTTTGGTTTTTCAAGACAGAGCTTCTCCATGTAGCCCTGGCTGTCCTGGGACTCACTCTGTAGACCAGGCTGGTCTCGAACTCAGAAATCCACCTGGCTCTGCCTACCAAGTGCTGGGATTAAAGGCATGCATATACTAAGTAAATCCTCTGGTTTCAGAGTAATTATCTTATTAAAGTCATAATTAAAGTAAGCACTGCTTATTTTGCAGATTTCTCTGTCTCAACATGAAGTGATTTTATCCAACTATGTGATTTACACTTTAAAGTTTTCTTGCTTCATTGTAAATTTTCACTCTTGCATCTTCCTGTGTTTCCACTTGTTACCCCCAATCACAGAAGTGCTCACTGAAGTCATCTCATCTCACTAAACATTTTCTCCTGCCTCAACTGTAGCATGGTGGTCCCCTGCCCATACAATTTTCTGGGTTATGTTTTTGGTAAAGGCCACCTAAAGAGGTGTGAGTTTGGCAGCCATTTCAGTTTTCTTGTGTTAGAAAGTCCATCTTAATCTCAGAACTTTAAGAAGTATGTAGGTTTCAGGCATTCGTGCATCCAGCTGCATTTCAGTTCCCAATTCCTCTCTTTATCATTATTCTTGGCTCATCAAGTCTCTCACTCACTCACTCACTCACTCACTCACTCACTCACTCTCTTGTTGCCCAGCACTGCCTCTGACACGAATGACACCATTACAAAACTATTCAACTACCAACAGAATCACCCATTTCATTACCTTAAGCTTCATTTTCTGACATCTTCTACTTCAGAATGTACTATTACTCAGAATTGTACCATTTTTGGTACTAGTTGCCATAAAAGACTGATTCTTATTCACAGTTTTGACTTCTTAATAAAACAACTTTTACTTTAACCGACTACCAGACTGTTTTTAAATCATCTTAGCCTTTCTTGTTGAGTAGAAGCTTTGCCTATTGTCTGTACTACCTCCAAAGGGTTTATTAGGCCCAGTACTCACCATTTTCCTACTACTGTAATCATCATGAACTTATTTTCATATTACTTCACTAGTGTCTCGGCAGCCCCATTTCTTCCTTTTTTTCTTCTAACCTACAGTGTATTCTCAAAATAAGGACCACAGATTTTCTTTAAAATAAGTTTCTAATAATATTAGAGTTCTCTAGAACATACTGAAATGAATCACAGCAATGATTCCTCTTCTGTGGTGACTAGGCTCATTTCTGCTGCTATGATAAAACACTGTAAAATAACTCACAGAGGAGTTAAGGTCATTGTATCCACTTTTGGGTAAGTCAGCGCAAGAACTCAAGCAGCTAATTACATTATACCCATATTTGTACACTTGCTGAAAGCTGCTCATGCTCTGCAGACTTTATTCACTCTGATGCAGTTCAGCAACTGGCCCTTGAAATGGTGCTGCTCATATTCAAAGACTGTCTCCCCATCTCATTTAACAGTAAAGATCTTCTTCTCCACATACATTCCCCAAGGTTCACATGATTTAGCTCATTTCTTAGTAAGACTCTATCCAGGTGATTCTAAGTTGTGCAAAGTCTACTGTTAAAATGAATTAAACCGTTACATTTGAAATCACAAATAGACCTCCAGTATGTATTATAAGTAAAATGGTATGAAGTTTCTGAAATCTTGGATTACATATGAGGTAATTATAACAGGTGATAAAATTTAAGTCTATTAGTAATAGAGTCTATTACTAATATTTAAGTCTATTAGTAATAGAGGAAGAATAGTACCTTCTACCACTACTGCCTGTATTTATAATACAAAGTGATGTTTTAATATTTCTTACTGAATAAGGAAAAATTTAGGGTAGAAACAATATGGATAAAAAAGCACATTTAATTTGAGGCCAGTAGTTGGAAGATATCCATACAAAGCTAAGAACGTTTTGAAGTTTGCCTTGTAATTCAATGGGAATTCCGCCAACACTACAGAAGCTGTCATTGAGGAGCCATGTAATGTGAGAAAGAATTTAAGGAAATTATTTGAAGATGATGGGAAAAATTGTTTTTCAAAAAAAAACCCACATTATTTTAGATGTTATAATCTAGTAGTTAAACTTGAGTGAGTTTCTATGTCAAAGTGTACTGTGTAATAGGTATTTCACTTCATTGCCAATAAAAAAATATTATTTTTATTATTATTCCCGTGTGACAGTGTAGAAACTGGTGGTAGAGCATATTACTGTGCTGACAAGGAAGAAGGATGAAAGTGCACTGGACAACAGAGTGGAATGAAATAGTTTGTGTTTTCTTTTCCTCTAAAGGCAAACACTCCAATATATTACCTCCCTAGTTATTACAAAAGCACATTTCTATATCTATAATGAGAGTTATTGCCAACCTAAGTACATTAGAAGGGATTTAATAAATGATTGTAGCTTATGAATGCTCCTCTGATTAGGAGACCACATAAATACATGAAAGTTATTAACAGCAAAATATTGATGTAAGCATTATAATATCATCAGAGCCATTCACAAGGAACAAATATAATTATGAGGCTTCTTCAGTGTTTATGCAGAGGTCTACCAATTCCTTAAGCTTATTTATTATGTTTATGTTTATTTTACCATTGTATGATTTAAAATGCAACAATAGTGTTGCTGTAATGGCTCTGCCCAGCCATGCCTTTAGACGTTAGACGCTTCCCCTGCACATCCCATCTATTTTACTTGCCAAGGAATAAGCAGTTCACATTATGCATGGAAGTACCTGACCGTAAAAAGATTAATATTTACTCATTCATTAACTCAGGTATAGTAATTAGAAAAGTATCAAGGTCAAAAAAGTACATTAATCATTTGCATTCTTCATTCTGTAAAATGCTATACAATTTATACCACACATATAAACTCAGAGAGCTGAGTTATCACAGATAACATGGAACCATTGATCTTGCAAGTGATATCTATTAAGAATATGCATTAAATGAAATAAGGAACATTTTAAATATGTGAAAGTCTATTGTTAGATTATACTACCTGTTATCTCATACTTTCCTAACCAATTAATTGTAAGCTAAAACTTCGATAATTTTAGATGTAACCAGAACATATCACTGTATTTCACAGTAGTAACAATATTTTTATGCACTAATAATGAAAGACTCCATTTTTTAGTAGTTTTCCAGAAGCTAACTTCATTTATATTTATCATGTGACCAAAATAATGCACATCTATCCTTAGTACTAGCATACCAGCAGGACATTTAAGGACATAACAGAGATTAGATTAGATTAGAGAAATACTAATTTATGTATTCAGTGTGCCAATAATTTTATCAACTTTTCCAATAATAGCTTACCCAAAGATTTTCAAATAGTGCATATTAAGTATATGTGTATGGGTATTTTATGTATATATACATACATATATATATGTGTGTGTGTGTGTGTGTGTGTGTGTGTGTGTGTGTGTGTGTGCGCGCGCGCGCACTCACGTGCATATAGTGTTGCAGAGAATAGAAGAAGGCCTCAAACTGCCTAGAAGTGGAGTTACAGATTACTATAATCAGTAGCTAGGTCCTGGGAACCAATCCTGTGCACACCAAAAGAACAGCAAATGTTCTTGTAACTGCTGAGCCATCTTTCCTGTCTCATTAGCCTATGGTATTTAATTAAACTCTGATATGAAAAGTTCTTAGACCTTAGTGTTTTATGGATATGGTAAAGTATGATTATGTGAAAGAAACTTTGAAAATATGGGCAGAGTTTAACATATGACCTTAAAAGGCTAAATTCAAGGCCTCTTAAGTTAAAGTCTCAAGACTAACTTCTACTTCTTCCTGAATGGATGACCTGCACTGCAGAATTCAGACTTGATGGCCCCTCAAAATTGCATGAGTCCATTACTTAAAGTAAATTGGTTGATATTTTTATCTATATAACAATTGAATTCTAAATTTTGATGTCTAAATCCATTTCTTATTGGTCCTGCTTCTCTGGAGCACTATAATTAATATTGATTTTGGCACTACTATGTGGTGCTCCAACAATAAATAACTAAAATTGTATAAGTGACTTGGATTTGAACAGTGGAGAAAGGGCTAAGCGAATTTTCAGATACATAAAGCAAAAAGTATATATGTGTATTTCTCAGGTTGACGTAAAGTGACTATTTTAAGAAATTAGGATGCTAAAATTGACACCATTAATATCACAAGATTTGAATAAAAATTTCTAACAATTTGAGCAACAAATAATAGACTGCATATCATCATAAATACTCATATTAAATATATTTTAATAAATAATTCTTAACACTAGAGACAAAATATTCCTTGTATATATGTGTGGTAGTTCGAATAAGAAATATACCCTATACGCTTATGTGTTTGAACACTTTGTGGTCTCATTTGTGAAGATTATGGACCTTCAGAAGTGAGAGTTCTGCTAGAGAAAGTATATCCTTTGCATAAGCCTTGAGTCTTTATCTAATGCATTCACTTGCTCCCTTTTCTCGTTTCTTTTATGGCACTAATCTTACCTGGGAGTCATATGTTCTTTTTGCTAATACTTCCAGACTATGGTGGGCTGGGAGGATAAAGAAAATATAATGCAAAATAGAATATTATTCGGCTATTCTAAAATGTAAATTATGAAATTTACAGAAAACTGGATGGGGTTGCAATCATCCCAAGTGAGGTAACCCCATTCAAGAAAAACTTTGCACATATTTTATATGCAGATATCATCATTTATGCTTTGCCTCTGTGTTTTTCAGTGTAATATCCATGACTTTATGTATCTAGTAGTAACCAAGAGGGAGATGAAGATCATTCAAGGAGTGGGATATAAACAATAGTTTTACTGCACAATAAAGAGAAAATTAGAGGCAAAGAAGCTAAAGTGGTGAGTGATGGAAGGGCAGGGTGGAGAATAGCACACAGAAAGAAAAACTGACACTGAAGCTCTTTAGAAAAGATGTAGAAACTCATGGTTATAGAAACATCCCTGGAGGAACCCATAGCTCCAGCTGCACATGTACCAGAGGATAGCCTTTTGAGATCAATGAGAGGAGAGGCCCTTGGTCTTGTGAAGGCTCTATGCCCATGTAGGGGAATGGCAGGACAGGTAAGTGGGAGTGGGTATGTTAGTGAGCAGGGGTAGGAGGGATGGGATGGGGGGGGTTTTGGAGAGGAAACAAGGAAAGGGGATAAAATTTGAAATGTAGATAAAAAATAAAAATAAAAAATTCATATGTCTTACAAAATATTACATAAATTTGAAATAAATTTAGACAGTCAATAATAATAATAAAAAGAGGCATCCTAAAATACATATATAAAATAAATTTCAGTGAATTCAACATAGAATGGGAGAAACAGAACCATAACTAGACATTATATACTGTCCATCAAAACCTGTAGCACTAGGAATGGGCTTCATCTTTTGATTCCTTGTCCAAAAGTCACTCATAGTCCTCCCAAATTCTGTAGGCTATTGCTAAGCTATTTGTGACCCTCCACAATTTGATGATAAGACCAGATTGCAGGAGACACAGCATACTAATGACGTACAACCTGGGTAAATCTAGCTGACCTCAACTGAAAGCTTCATCCCCTCTGGGAAAATTTATAGGACTAAGAAGCAGTGTACACTCTGCTTGAGGAGAAACATAATCATCATTCTTACCTGGATAAGAACCCTATGAGCTATAATAACTACCTGTATATAAGATATGCCTACTGGCACAAAAGTAGAATGCATAATAGAAAGCTGCCCAACTACTTTTGGAATGGATTCAAGGTCCACTGCATGAACTAGATACCATATTTAATGGTTTTTTTTTTCATGAGACTAAAAACTTTAGACTTAGACAGACCATATTCTCAGCAGAAAATCTAGTATACCTTCTTTTTAAGAGCACATAGCAATAAATAACTCATGGTGACTTATTGCTGTATCTATAGGTTGATGAATTGCTTTACCCTCATCAAAGTGGCTTCTCCTTGTTACAAGTCACAATTAACACAGAGACTAACAACTGGAAAACTACGCAGAGTGAGAGCCTTTGGAATACTTAGACTTGAACAGGTTATTTTATTATCCACTTCCCATCAAAGCTCAGGGATATATGTGAAATAGGAAGCAAAAAGGATTTAGGAGCTGAAGATGGTGGTTAGCTTTATGGATACATCATTTTCCATACACAATATAGAAAGTGGACATATGTTAGCATGCACAAGATGTGAACAAATCAAGTCAGAAAAAAAATCTCAGTAAGAAGGACATGAAGACAGAGACCCATTGCTGATTGAGAAGAAAGAATAGATACTGGAAGCAGAAAGATAATCCCCCCCCATGGAATGTCAATGAGTATGTCAGCCACACTGAAGAAGTCCCATGCTCAGGAGATGATGGTCAACACAACTTGGATTCCATGTCTTTCAGTGTCAGCCATTTTCTTTTGTTTTGTTTGTTTGTTTGTGTTGGTTTCTTTTGTTTGTTTTCAAGAGAGAGAAAGAACATGAACTTGGGGAATTAAGGAATCTTGAAGAAACTGAGAATATAAAAGACTATGATGAAGATACATGGCAGGAAATTTTCTTTTCTTTTCTTTTCTTTTCTTTTCTTTTCTTTTCTTTTTTTTCCCCAAGACAGGATTTCCTTGTGTAGCCCTGGCTGTTCTGGAACTCACTCACTCTGTAGACTAGGCTGGCCTCGAAGTCAGAAATCTGCCTGCCTCTGCCTACCAAGTACTGGGATTAAAGGCATGTGCCCCTATTGCCTGGCAGGACATTTTCAAAGAATAAAATATTTATAAAGAAAAAAATATATATTTATAGAATTAAAGTTCATACTCTGTATGAAGCATTCATTTCAAAGTAAGATATTTTGGGGAGGAATAATCCTGAAGAATTTTCTTACATTTTAAAGTAACAAATTGAGTGTGGCAAATGAGCTAATCTTAATTAGAATAGATATTAGTTATACTATGTGTCAGTTATGTTAATAATTACTGATATATTGATATCAAAATATAAAATATTTAATGGTAATTCAGTTTTTATTAATATCTTGATAGCTAAGACTATAAGAGGCCCATAGTTTTTATTAAAATGAATAAAACATACTCAAAATATGAGGCATAATGTTTCTTGATTGTATCTGGGTAAGAAAAAAAGACACATTTCATTATCAAGCATTCTTTTATCTTTTCCAATTACCCTGTAGCATTAAGAAAACACATTTTCCCACATTTAATTAAAGTTACACATGATCAGCTTTAACTGGTAAGCACAAATAAACCTTTATAACTCTCATGCTATTTAGCACATCTACAAATATCAGACACCTCAAGCATATTTTGGTGCTAGTGATAAGCCATTAAAATGAATTAATTCATTATATTCAGTCATCAGTATTGTTTCCTATGTTAGTGCTGAACCTAGATCACTGTTGTTACATATAGTATAACATTTACAACTTTTGATGACTTTTTTGAGAAAGTATAAGGGTTATGTTTTATCTACAGTTTTATAGTATAAAAACTTTTA
Source organism: Mastomys coucha (assembly GCF_008632895.1). NCBI lineage: Eukaryota > Metazoa > Chordata > Mammalia > Rodentia > Muridae > Mastomys > Mastomys coucha. Next base: position 76,772,404 of record NW_022196894.1, read on the forward strand.
TTTAAAAGGTACATATTACATTTTCATAGACAATGCTAAAAAATAATTTTTATCACTTTTTATACACCATGTTTTTATATGCAGATAATTGAAATTAAATCATGAAAATGCCCCAGGAAAAGAATATAGATGACAGTTATGTCTACAACAAAAGGAAAAAATCTTGTAATAATATTTATTTGAATATTGGGCTTAAAATTATACCAATAATTTGAAAATAATTACATAGGGAGAAATATTAAATTCAAGCATTTGTGTTTATTAGTATAAAGATCATGTAGGGATGACTATTTGCAATATAAGAAGAATACAATGATGATAACTGGTGAGATGGGATCAATTTTATTATGAATGTAGCAAGTGGGAAGCTTATGTATTCTATTATTAACTAAGATTTATTCATCCTCAAAAAAATCATCTTTTTCTTAATTTTGCAGTACAATGAGATTAATATGTATAGAGAGAGCTATGGAATGAATTTTGAATATATTCAGCTTAGAATACTTAATCATTTAAAATGAGACAGTGAATAAGCAGTGTGTACAAGTCAGAATAGGAGGAAGATGCAAATTTAATAGTTGTCAATCATTAATAGTATTTTAGATTATGTGACTGGATGCAATCAACAAAGGTGAGATTCCACTCAATGACAATGATGCTGATATAGTGCTGGATGGATTGGAAACCTTTTCAGAGGATACTTAGCAGCCACCCTAATGTCTGCCTGTTTTAGCCAGCTGAACCTCTTTGAAATAAATCACTTCAGATATCAATGATTGTTAGCAGAATGACACATAGAACAAGTAGCTCAAATTGCAATGATATTAAACATTACTCTTCAACCACTATTTAGTTTTAGAATATCTCACTCTACTATTGAAGGTTGTGATGGTTTGTATATGCTTAGTCTAGGTAGTGGCACTACTGGAGTAGGTGTGGCCCTACTAGAGTAAGAGTGACATTGTAGGTGTGGGCTGTGAGACCTTCACCCTAGCTGGTTGGAAGGCTGCCACTAGCAGCCTTCGGGTGAAGATGTTGAACTCTCAGCTCTGCCAGCATCATACCAACCTGGATGCTGCCATACTCCCACCTTGATGATAATGGACTGAATCTCTGAACCTGTAAGCCATCCCTAATTAAATGTTGTCTATCTAAGATTTGCCTTTGTCATGGTGTCTGTTCACAGCAGTAAAACCCTAACTAAGACAAGGATCTAGTCCAAAGTTCTGTTCTATGCTTTGTCTTGATAACTGGACAAGGTTAGTTAACTGGACAAGGTTACATACTATATGTACAAAAATTTTTTTATACTAAATCCACATATTTAAAGATTTATTTTTTGTAAATTGCCTTTTAATTAATAATAGCAGTAATGATAATAATAATATTAATAATAATAATGTGTATTTTATATCTAGATTGCCATGGTACAGACAATTTGATATATTAAATTACTATTCCCAAGTAAAATTAGCCTATTATAATTAATGATACTGAGATTATAAGTCAGATGTATAAACCCTGAAATATTCAACTCTTTAAAACATATGAATAGACTCTACACTTTAAAATTGTTGTGATAGAGATTGTCATATTTGTTCAACCTGGAAACAATTCACTGAAGCAAAAATGGCGTGAAAGTTTACAGATTGAACTAAAGAAAAACTGGTAGAAGAATTATTCTTATTGTGTTCAGAAACAATGTGATCTACATGGTTAAATCAAACATGCATATCAAACAGGCATCTGATTAACAGAACAAATCTTGAGTGGCAAACTCATGAGTGTAACTCTTGAGCTTCCATATCACTGAAGCTGTGCTTCAAAGAGAAATGTTTCTATAAATAGATTCAATCTGTAGGGTCAGAGTACTAAGTCCCTTTGCATTTAAGAAAAGCATCATTCTTCATTAAAAAGCCAGCATGGGGTGGAGAATTGATTAACTTATGGATACTTTGAAGGAACCCAGAGGTATTCATGTCAAAAATGTACTATTTACCAGTCACTACCCCGAATTTGATCTAATAAGGGAATCTGTACTCTGAAAATAAGGATTATTTCATATTACATTGCAAAGAATGTAATTGTCTTTAAATTGCCACCCCCCTTTTTTCCCTTAGATCTGATCTCTGAAGCCTGAAATGAAACTTTAAACGTTTTCAATTAAATCCAAGCCTTCAAGGTTTTGTTGAAACTAAAAAAAATGATTTGTAAAACTCTTTCTAAACTTGCCCTAAAGTAGCCTTCAAGCTAATAAAGTTCTTAGAATTTCATCCAGTTGCCAATAAGTTCTCCAAATTTGAACTGTATTCATAATGTTTCAGTCATAAATACAAATATATATTCTAATAAACTATAAAGCTTTTTTTGTTTAAGTATCTGAAGTTTTCAAAAATAAATAACAATGTTGTTACATGTGATGTGTAGAGGAAGAGATCATGAAAATAAATTTAAAATATACAATTCTCTTGTAAGATTTGACATCTAAGAAATAGAACATAATTACAACACACTATATGCATTTAAATTTCCAGTAACCATTTGCCAAAAGTCAATTTTATAATGATTTATGAAAAATTTTAAAGAATTTATAAATTAAAAACATTGATATATTTTATAAACTTGTTTATATGCCATAATTCATGATTACAACTGTAAATACTTTCCTATTAAAATATGAAAAGGTAAATTAAAATAACGCAAGACCCCTTTAAAAGACAATATCTAACACAGCTCTGTATGCATTCTTGGAGTTCTGTCTTCACCATGGAAAACTCTGTGAGACCACACACCCCCACTTCCCTGCCTTCCAAGTCTCCCTAAAGTAAACCCAACAGTGGTAAAATGCACCCTGAATTCTATTTTCTGGCTAACAACTCTGCCTTCATTCCCTAAGGTCTACTGGCACCTGGGACACCAGATGACTAAACATCAACATAAGAACAAAATAAACAAGAGCCAAGGCAACATGGTGCCACCAGAGCCCTACTGTTCTACTACCGCAACTCCTAGAAGCAGAAGCACAAGAAATGATCTGAAATCCAATCTGATGAAGATGACAGAGTCTTTTAAAGAGGAAATGAATAATCCCTTAAAGAAATGAATGAAAATATAATCAAACAGGTAAAGGAAATGAGTAAAAGTGTTGAGGTCCTGAAAAAAGAAATAGAAGCAATAAAGAAAACATAATATGAGTGAATCCTAGAGATGGAAAACCTACGTAAAAGACCAGAAACCACAGACACAGGTATCACCAACAGAATTCAAGAGATGAAAGACAGAATCTAAGGCATATAAGACACGATGGAATAAATTGATATATTGGTCAAAGATAATGGTACATCTAAAACTGTTCAGACCAAAAAAAAAAAAATCAGGAAATGTGGCACACTATGCAAAGACTAAGCTAGACAATGATAGGGACAGAGGAAGAAGATTCCCAACTCAAAAGCTCAGACGATATCTTCAACAAAATCATAGAAAATTTCGCTAAGAAAAAATTCCCAAATCTTTAAATATAAAAGAAGCTATAGAACCCCAAACAAATTGGGACAAACAGAAAGTACTCACATCACATAATAATAAAAACAGTAAATGGAAATAACAAAGAAAGAATACTAGAAGATACCAGAGAGATATTAGAAGCCACAAGAGAGTAAGGCTAAATAACATATGATGGCAGACATATGAAAATTATACGTGACTTCTCAGCAGCGACTTTAACAGCCTGACAGGCCTGGAAGATGTCTTGAAGTCCCTATGAGACCACAGATGTCAGCACAGATGACTATACCCAGCAAAACTACACAGGGAGCAAACAAGATGTTCTATGGCAAAACTAAATTTAAACAGTATCTATCCACAAATTCATGCCATACAGAAAATACTAAAAGGAAAACTCCAACTGAAGGAGGTTAATTACACCCAAGGAAACTGAGGAAATAAATAATTGACACTAGCAAAAACAAAGAGGATAAGTTCACCATGCCTCTCTGTCCCGCCCCCCCATATACATATACTACCACCACCACCATCAAAATAACAAGATTTAAGAATCAGATCTTTAATATCTCTAAACACCAATGGTCTCAATTCCCCAATAAAAAGACAAGACTATCAGAATTGATGCATAAAGAGGAACCATCATTTTGAGGTACTCAAGAAATACACCTCAACATCAATGAAAGAACTATAAAAAGGTTTTTTAAGGAAAGGAACCAAAGAAAAAATCTGGAATAGCCATTCTAATATCTAATAAAATTGATTTCTAATCAAAATTAACCAAAAGATATGGAGAAGGATAATTCATATCAAACAAAGAAAAAATCCCCCACAATGATGTCTTAATTATGGATGTATTTGCCCCATATGCAAGAACAAACCCATACACAAAAGAAACATTACTAAATCTTTAATCAAACTCCATACTTTAATAGTGGGAGATTTTAGCACCCTACTCTCACCAAGTGACAGGTTATCCAGAGAGAAACTAAATCAATAAATTAGTGAGATCTCACACTAGTGACTTAACAGCACATCTGAAAGCTCTAGAACAAAAGGAAGCAAAAACACCCAATAGGTGAAGACCCCAGTAAATACTCAAACACAGGACTGAAATCATTAAACTAGAAACAAAGAGAACAATACAAAAAAATCAATAGAGCAAAGAGTTGGTTCTTTTAGAAAATCAGCAAGACTGACAAACATGTAACCAACCTAACTCATAGGCAGAGAAAGCATATCCAAATTAACAAAACCAGAAAGGAAAATAACAAGAGACACTGAAGAAATTGAAAACATCATCAGGTCTTACTTCATAAACCTTGCAATGGTTTAGATAGATTTTGTACTCATAGATTCATATTTTTGAATGCTTGGCCATAGGCTGTGGCATTCCTAAAGGTGTGACCTTTTTGGAGGAAATGTGTCTTTGTTGCAGGAAGTGTGTCACTGTGTAGATGGGCAGTGACAGCTCTAAAACTCCAGTTTCCCCATGTGTGGGTGATTGTCTTCTCTGGGTGGCCTGTGGAGGAAGGTCCTAATTTGGTGCCAGTAGATCAAGATATAGAACTCTATGTGCATCCAATCCCATGTCTGCCTGCAGGCGGCATGATTCCCACTGTAATAAACTGGACCTTAGAAACTGTAAGTTAGGCCCAATTAAATTCTTTACTTCGCAAGAGTTTCCTTGGTCACAGTGTCTTTTCACAGCAACTTCCAATTTCTTCTTCTTCTTCTTCTTCTTCTTCTTCTTCTTCTTCTTCTTCTTCTTCTTCTTCTTCTTC
>NW_022196894.1:76777815-76820326 GCF_008632895.1 Mastomys coucha
CTTCTTCTTTTCTTCTTCCTCCCAACCCCCCCCTCTTCCTCCACTGCTCTCTTAATTTTTCTTTCTTTTCTTTCTGTTCTCCTAGAAGTTGGGTATGTCCCATCTCTGACTCTGTCAAATGTTTCTCTGATTCATCATGTCTCTTTTTCTGTGTCTCAATTAAACCTCACTTTTAAACAGGGTTACTTCTACAAATCAATGTTGCCTTCGTTGTGTCTATTCCACCCAGAGGGATTAAAGGTTTGTGATTCCAGTTGGATTACACACACCTAGAAGACCTTTGGATGTAATCCCTTGTCAGAGGAGCTATGTTGATGAATAAAAATTCTTTTACCCCTTGAGCAATGGAAACTACCAGGAACCTGTGAGAGTGGTCCTTGACAAGACTACTAGCACTAGGGGACATGGAGTCTGGACTAGACTATTGGGATCTGGGAATCATGACAGAAACCATTCAGACACTTGTCTCAGTCAAATTGGGCTGGTTTATTGAAAGCACATCCCATCATTGATCAAGGATGCGGTCCAGACTGTACTTCTGAACTCTGATGAAGGCCAGAATGCTACAGAGTAAGCATGAAATCCACAAAATCTCTAACAAGTTATTCTACCAATCAGGATTTAGGATAGAGAATTTCCTTAGAAATATGTCTTTGTTGTATATTTATACTGTTCTCACTGGTTTGAGTATTTAATTGTGGTGGGAGTCTACTCTTGCCTAACATTCATGCCTAAATTTGCCACCCAGGATTTATAGGTCTCTTTCTATGAAGTAGGATCTCAACTGCCAGGGAGGTCATGGGCACTTAAACTTCATTCAAAGCTATATTGGTTGGTTTTGTGTTTCAACTTGACACATTCTGGATTTATCACAGAGAAAAGAGTCTAAGCTGAGGAAAAGCCTCCATGAGATCCAGTTGTAAGGCATTTTATCAATTAGTGATCAAGGAGGGAAGGCCCATTGTGGGTGGTACCATCCCTGGGCTGGTAGTCTTGGGTTCTTTCTATAAGAAAACAAGATGAGCAAGGCAGGGTAAGCAAGCCAGTAATTAACATCTCTCCATGGCCTCTGCATCAGCTCCTGCTTCCTGCCCTGTGGGAGTTCCACTCCTGACTTCCTTTGGTGATGAACAATAATATGAATGTATAAGGTGAATAAACCCTTTCCTCCCCAACTTGCTTCTTCATCAGGATGTTTTGCACAGGAATAGAAACACTGACTAATACAGAAGCCTACTCAAAATGGATGTTTTATTCCGAGTGGCTTCTTATATTGGTGCAAGTCTATTCCTCATGCTAGGGTCCATCTCAGGAGCATCTTTTAAAGACAAGGAACCATTAGATATCACACATAGAGGCAGGAAGTACTGTGGGGCAGTTGATTTACATCTAAGCTTATTGTGGCCAACTATACAAAGTCTAGTTAACTAGAAGTCTAAATGACTTCTATTGTCATTGGTTTCCAAGAACACCAAAAGCATAGAACAGAACAGAACACAATATGCAATCAACTTGGGCATGACAAAGATTCTTAGTAACAGGATATGAGAAATGTTCATAACAGCATAAAATGGCTAGCTAGACAGGCAGCAATTACCTAGGTTTTAGCATAGGCATCTTCTGTAACAAAACAAGACTCCCAATGGAAAGATTGGGACACTAACGGAACCACAAAACCTTAAACTCATAATTTCTCCACCTACATGATGTTCAGAGGTAGAAGATGGAGCAGAATTTGAATGAGCAACCCAGTTGAGATCCATATCGTGACAGGTAGTCCAACCCTGACACTATTGATATTCTGCTATGCTTGTAAGCAGGAACTGTATTGGTTTGCATATGCCTTGCCAAGGGAGTGGCAATATTAGGAGGTATGGCCTTTTGGAGTAGGTGTGGCCTTGTTGGAGAAAGTATGTCACTGTAAGCATGGGTTTTAAGACCCTCATCCTTGCTGCCTGGAAGCCAGTCTTCTCCTAGCAGCCTTCAGATAAAGATGCTGATCTCTCAGCTCCTCCTGCATCATGCCTGCCTGGATGCTGCATATTCCTGACTTGCTGATAATGGACTGAAGCTCGGAACTTGTAGTCCAGCCCCAATTAAGTGTTGCCTTCAAAGAGTTACCTTGTCATAGTATAGTGCCTTTTTACAGCAATGGAAACCCTAACTAAGACAGGCTCCTAGCATAAATATTGTCAGAGAAGCTTTACCCAGAAACTATTGGAAACTGATGCAGAGACCCACAGCCAAAGATTGAGTGAATCTTGGGGAATCCTATGGTCAAGGACCCTACTAGAAAACCTACAGAGTCAACTAACTTGAGCCAATGAAGACTATTGGAGACTGACCTGCTAACTAGGAAGCATAAACTGGATGGACCCAGGCTTTCTGAACATATATAAGTTATGCAGCTGGTTCTTCATATGGGACTCCTAAAGCATGAGCAAGGGAAGTCTCTGACAATAATACCTGCCTTTGAATCCCTTTGCTGCCTTCTTTACCTTCTGTGAAAAAAAATATACCTAGTCTTCTTGTAGATTCATATGCTGAGGCTGGTGGATTTCCATGAGTGGTCTCTCCTTTTCTGGGAAGAAGGGGAAGGGAGGTGGCAGGGGTAAAGGTAAGTGAAAGAGAGAGGGACTGGGAGGGAGGAGAAACAGAAGTTGTGAACGAGATATGAAGTGAATAAATAACTTAGTCAACAAAAGTAAAAATAAAACATTGCTATCTAGGATCAGTGTATAGTATCCAAAGTCTGAGTTTTCAACTTAAAAAGTTTTTTAAAAAATTATTTCACTTATTATTTTCATTCTTCTAAAACTTCTTTTATATTATCCTTTATGCTGTGAACATGTTGCAAAGATGCTTGAACTCTTTCCATTTGGACATATAGATACAACAGAGGGAAAGTCCATATTCCATGTATTACTATCATACACATATAAACACACATACACACACACACACACACACACACACACACACACATGATACACACACATCTTCCAGGTGACTTGGAATGTTATTTCTTTAGATTGAAAACATACTTATCCTTATCCATTTTGTACACTAACATTTAAAGAAGTAATTTCAAATTATGAAATATTTGAAGTTGAATGTTTTTCAGTCAATAATTGATTAATTTAAGATGATTTTCTAATGTTATGATTAAGATGCCACCATGGGCAAAGAGCAACCTAGGAATAACAGTGTTTTATCTCATCTTAGAGTTGACAACAATCATGAAGGTAACAGAAATCAAGACAGGAACATGCCTACCTTGTTCACCTGCCTGGATTGCTCACAGGGCAGGAACTTGGAGGCAGGAGCTGATACAGAGGCCATGGAGGGGTGTTGCTTACTGAATTTCTCCCCCTGGCTTGCTGAGCTTACTTTCTTTTTTTTTTTTTTTTTTTTTTTTTTTTTTTTTTTTGAGCTTACTTTCTTATAGAACCCAGGACTACCAGCCCAGGGATGGCTCCATCCACAATGGGCCCTCCCACCCTTGACCACTAATTGAGAAAATGCCTTTCTTTCAACTGTATCTCATGGAGGCATTTCCTCAAGAGAGGCTTCTTTCACTGTGATAACTTCAGCTTATGTCAAGGTGACACATAAAACCAACCAACCAGTACATACAGTCTAGCCTTGGGTATCACGAAATTATAATTGTAGGTAGTTGTATTTATTATACAGGTCAGTCAGTGTGTAGTTTAAAATGGGGAAGAACTTTGTATCAGGAGTGAGGGTTCCTAGGAATGTGATACAGGTTCTCTGTCACATAGCTGAGACTTCTTTGTGGATAATTTTGCCAAGATTCATGGCTGCTCATCTAGTATTTAGTTTTTTCTTTCATACTAAAGTATGCAGATATTTCCTGTGGTCACTAAGAATCACAAATTTGTTCAAATCCTGCAACAAAAGATATCAGCCTGATAGAAAGTGCTTTTATCTACTGAAACATCTTGCTGCCCTTAGTATAATACAATATAGTGTACATTTTAATCAAATGGCAACCTGATATTGTTTTTAAATAATTTTTTATTAAATGTTTTCTTTATTTACAGTATCTCCTTTCCCAGATTCCCCTCCAAATAAATAAATAAATAAATAAATAAATAAATAAACCAAAAACTAAAACAAACCCCTGCTCCCTCCCCCCTCCCCCTGCTCACCACCGTCCTCCCTCCTGCTTATTGGCCCTGGCACTCCCCTACACTGGGGCATAGAACCTTCACAGGGCCAAGGGCCTCTCCTCCCATTGATGACAAACTTGGTCATCCTCTGCTATACATATGCTGCTGGAGCCATTAGTCCCACCGTGTGTACTCTTTGGATTGTGTTTTAGTCCCTGGGAGCTCTGAGGGTGCTGGATGACAGGAGCCTGATATAGCTATCTCCTGAGAGGCTCTAACAGTACCCGTAATATAGAAGTAGAGGCTCACAGACATCCACTGGACTGAGTACAGGGTCCTCAATGAAGGAGTTAGAGAAAGGACCCAAGGAGCTAACGGGTTTGCAGCCAATTAGGACAAACAACAATATGAACTAACTAGTACCCTCAGAGCAACCTAATATTTATATAAATTAGTACCTTGCCTAAATTACTGAAGCCAGCAAATTCTTTGTGAAACTCTTTGGACTTTAGTAAAGTTTAGCTTTCAAATTTTCATATCTGGGATGAAAGTGACAGTTGCATTGTTTTCAGAAAACAGGATGGTTGAGGTGGGTTTCCCATGCAATTTAAGACTTCAACAAAAGGCTTTTATAAAGGAATAATTCACAGGCAATAACTTATGATAAACTTTAAAGTTAGTTAGTTCTGAAATTTACAAATAGTTATATAGATTTTTAGTTATAGATATCTTAATTTTACTGATTATTAAATTAATTTGATTTTATAAACAATTTCACTACATTTAAATGTTAATATTCTGAAATTATAAGAAAATTAAAATTTATAAATAGTGCTACTTAATCAAGGTTATATCATATACAAACTAGAATATAACTAATTGAATATAAATAAAACCTATGCTATTTTTAAGATTTATTTGTTTTATCTATATGAATATACTGTAGCTGTCTTCAGACACACCAGAAGAAGGCATTGGATCCCATTATAGATGGTTGTGAGCCATCATATGGTTGCTGGGAATTGAACTCAGTACCTATGGAAGAGCAGTGCTCTTAACTGCTGAGACATCTTTCCAGCCCAAATCAATGATTATTAGAGGAAAAACAAAGGGATAAATAAAGTGATTACTTACTATTTTCCCTAATTTTTAAAATTTTGTTATTAATTATTTTATTTATATACATTCCAAATTTTGACCCCCTTCCTGATTTCCTTCTTCAAGTTCATTACCCCTTTTCCCCTCCCCGTTACTTCTGATAGGGTGCTCCCCCACCCACAAACTCCCACCTCGACCAGCTAGCATCCCCTTCCCTGGGGCATCAAGTTTCTACAGGATTAAGGGCATTCCTCCCACTGAAGCCAGAAAAGTCAGTCCTCTGCTACATATGTAACAAGGGCTATGGACCTGCCCGTGTATGCTCTCTGGTTGATGGCTTAGACTCTGGGATCTCTGAGTGGTCTGGGTTAGTTGCTATTGTTGTTTTTCCTATGGGATTGCAATTCCCTGAGTTTGTTCAGTCCTTCTCCTAACTCTTCCATACAGTCTCTGATATCAGTCCAATGGTTAACTTTAAATATCTTCATCTGTGTAAATAAGCTGTTGGTAGAGCCCCTCAGAGGACAACCATAACAGGCTTCTGTCTGCAAGCACAGCATGGCATCAGTAATAATGTCAGGGTTTGGACAGATCCTAAGTTGGGCCAGTCTCTGTATGTTCTTTCCTTTAGTCTCTGTACTACTTTTGTCCCTGCATATCTTTTAGACAGGAACAATTCTGGGTCAAGAACTTTGAAGGTAAGTGGGTAGCCTCATGTCTCAAATTGGAATGGTCTCTTTAGGTTCTATCTCCCCACTGATGGACATTTCAGCTAAGGTCATCCACATTGGGTGCTAGGGGTCTCTCATATCCCCAGTGTCTGGTACTTTCTAGAAGTTTGTTGCCTCCCAACCAACCCTGGTACATAATTCTATTGATTTTCCAGCCTTCTATCCTGATATCCTCATTGTTAATGGCCGAATAGAATTCCATTCTGTAAATGAACCATATTTTCTGTATCAATTCTTTGTTTGAGTTACATCTGTGTTTTTTCCAGCATCTGGCTATTACAAATGAGGTTGCTATGGACATAGTTGATCACGTATCTTTGTTGTAAGGCATAGCATCTTTTGAGTATATGCCCAGGAATGTTATAGCTTTGCCTTAGGGTATATTTCTAATTTTCTGAGGTGAAGCCAGATTGACGTCCAAAGTGTATGTACCAGTTTGCAATCTCACCAGCAACAGAGGAGTGTTCTACTTTCTACACATCCTAGCCAGCATCTGCTGTCACCTGAGTCTTTGATTTTGGACATTCTGATTGGTATAAGTTGGAAACTTGGGGTCATTTTGATTTGTATTTCTCTGATGACTAAGGACATTGAACATTTCTTTAAGTGCTTTTCAACCATTTGCTATTCCTCAGTTGAAAATTATCTGTTTAACTGTGTACCTCATTTTTTGATTATGTCATTTGGCTTTCTGTAGTCTAAACTTTTGAATCCTTTATATATTTTGCATATTAGCACACTATTGGGTGTAGGGCTAGTGAAGGTCTTTTCCCAATCTGTAGTTTGATGTTTTATCTTATTGACAGTGTCCTGTGCCTTACGGAAGCTAGTCAGTTTCAAGAGGTACCATTTGTCATTTGTTGATCTTAGAGGTTGAGCCATTGTTGATCTGTTCAGGAAACATTCACCTGTGCAGTGTATTCAAGGATATTTCCCACTTTCTCTTCTATTAGATTCAGTACACCTGGTTTTATATAAATATGTATCAGTTTATATACTTCTACATGCACACTGCCAATAAGACCAGCACCATTTATTGAAGATGCTTTCTTTTTTCAACTGCATGGTTTTGGCTTCTTTGTCAAAGATCAAGTGACCATAGGTGTGTGGGTTTTATTCTGGGTCTTCAATTTGATTTCATTGGTCGACCTATTTGTCTCTGTACCAATACCATGCACTTTTATCACTGTTGCTCTATAGTACAACTTGAGATCAGGGATGGTCATTCCTCCAGAAGTTTTTATATTGTTAAGAATTGTTTTCAATATCCTGGGTTTTTGTTATTCCCTATGAATTGTTCTTTTCATGTCTGTGAATAATTGAATTAGAATTTTTATGGGGATTGTATTGAATCTGTAGATTGCTTTTGGTAAGATGGCCATTTTCAATATTTAATCCTACCAATCCATGAGCATGGGAATATCTTTCCATCTTCTGAGGTCTTCTATTCCTTTCTTCAGTGACTTGAAGTTCTTATCATACAAATGTTTTGCTTGCTTGGTTAAAGTTATACCAAGATATTCTATACTATTTGTGACTATTGTGAAGGGCATTGCTTCCCTAATTTCTTTCTTGGCCCATTTATCTTTTGTATAGAGGAAAATACTCATTTGTTTGAGTTAATTTTATATCCAGGCACTTTGCTGAACTTGTTAATCAGGTGAAGTAATCGTCCTGTAGAATATTTGGGCTCACTTAAATATACTATAATATCATCTGCAAATAGTGATATCTTGATTTCCTCTTTTTAAATTTTTATCCCTTTGATCTTTTGTTGTCTAATTGTTCTGCCTAGAACTTAGAGTACTATATAGAATAAATAGGGAGAAATTGGGCAGCATTATATTGTCCTTGATTTTAGTGGGATTTCTTCATGTTTCTCTCCATTTTGTTTGTTCTTGGCTACTGGTTTGGAGTGTATTACTTTTATTATGTTTTGGTATGTGCCATGAATTCTTGATCTCCTAAGATTTGTAACATGAAGGGGTGTTGTATTTTACAAAGGCTTTTTCAGCATCTAAAATAAATAATTTTTATCTGAAATTAATGATTCTTAGTTGGAGAAAAACAGAAGGATAATAAAGTAATCCCTTTGAAGAAGTAGCTTCTTAAAAATACTTATTAGCCTACAAAGAATTAGGTTTGACTATAATGGCTTTTAAACTAAATAATTCTTTGTTTTTATCTACTTCCCTGCTTCTCCACTCCCCTGTCCCTTTGTACCTTCCCACCTCCAGCAACCTTTATTACTTTTTAGTGTCATACATTACCTTTTGCTCTGACATCTTTTCAACTTCTCTTACATATTTTCATAGTCAACACCCAATGTAAGATTTAAAGTACATTCAAAAGCTTAAACATAGGTAATAATTAAGATAATGATGTTTAAATTGTCTCATTCCATACTGCATGTACAATTGATCTTTTCAAATGAGAATGTGATTAAGATGTATACATTTTGCATTAACAAGGAACAAATATATGTAAATAAAATCCAAAGAAAATATCTTCAATTTAGTTCAAATGCTTTTACTCAATCTATTGTTGTAGAACAGATTGCTAGATTTTGAAAGACATAATTAAAGTTTGAGTTTCCAGCAAACAGTAGAAAATAGTGAAATAAAATGAAGAATAGCAAAAGAAATGAGATGATGTTAACAATCATTAAGAATCTTTTATAGAAAGTCTAAATAATTAGTGTAGCAGCTCATTAGGAGCTATTTTATAACTATTTATTTTTTTAAGACCAGTGGGTCCCTGGGCTATGTAACTTCTGATTCTTGCTCACATGAAAAGTGTTGAATATGACTTCTGTGTGTTGGAGTGGATCTCAAGTCAAGTTAGACATTGGCTGTTTACTTGCAAAATTGTGGTGTCAACCTTGCCCTAGCATATTTTGTAAACAAATCAGATTGTATGTTATTGATTTTAAGGCTGGGTTGGTGTTTATATTTCTCTTCTGGTAGCTTACAGACTACTTTCCCATATCAAGGCACTAGAATATACAAAGAAATGTTTCATATGGCAACATGCTGTCAGTTTGTGGAAAGCAACTTATTGTCTTGGCAAAAATCTGAGTTACTTTGACACTTTTCTTTGGTCAATAGCTCAATTGGATATAATCTAGTCCCAGTATTGGAAGAAACAAGACATGCCAAACTGGGATTCCATCTCTTATCACTTAAAGATTTCATTAGGATTACCATCATAAAATGTCAAAGTTTCCACTGCTCTAGATTACCATACCACCCTCAAATGTCCTTAAATTCTAGCTGTTTCTCCCATATTCCTTCTCTCAATGCCTCTTTCTGTACCTCTCACCCTGATTCTACCATTCCAGTCTGCTCTCTCCCAGCTCACCATCAAAATCTGTTATTTTCCCCTCTCAGGGAGATTCATATTTCCTTCCTCATCCCTTCTGATATATCTAATCTTTCTGTGTCTAGAGATGGTTGCTTAGTTATCATTTACTTAATAGCCAATGTACAAATGTAAGGGAATATATTAATATATACATATATGTATGTATTAATCTTCTTGAGTCTGGGTTACTTCACTTAGGGTTACTTTGCTCATAATGATTTTTTACTTGTTCTATCCATTTGCCTCCAAATTTCATATATATATATATATATATATACATATATATTTATATATATATATATTATATATATGTACATATATATATATACATCAGCTTAGTAGTGTGGCAAACTTTCGTGATCAGTTCTTTTAAGGGACAATGAGGGTTTCAATTTCTGGCAATTAAGAATAGAACAGCAATTCTACTATAGTCATATATCAGTGCCTTACTTAGCCAGCATCAGAGAAGCTTCCTCTTTCAATGTTTGAGAAATATGCAGAAACCCACAACTAAGTCTTGCACAGAGAGAGATAATGAGCTTGGAACATCATCTCTAAATGGGAGGCCTCTATCAATCCTCTTCCCTCAGAGCTCAGGTAACTCTGTGGAAGACAAAGTAGAAAGAATGTAAGAGCCAAAGGGGATGAAGGACACCAGAAAAACAAGGCCCTCTACATCAACTGAACCAAGCGCCTATGAATTTAGAGACATGGAAACAGTAAGCGCAGGGTCTGCACAGCTCCTTTGTGTGTATATTATGGCTTCTAGCTTAACATTTTGAAAAGAAACTTGAGTGTGTGAATAAGCAGGTCTCTGGTTCTCATGCCTTCTTGGGCTTATATTTTCTTTTTTCTTTTTTACCTTTTTTTCTTTTTTTAACTTCTGTCGGTTTGCTTTGTCAACTTTCTGATGGTTTTTGTTTTATCTCATATTTTATCTTGTAATGTTTTGTTATTATACCTTAGAAGCCTGTTCCTTTCTAAGGAGACAGCAAGGGAGTACATCCTGATGCTCCCATCAGGATGGTAGGGAGAGGAGGTAGGGAGGAACTGGGAAAAGAGCCTGTAATCAGGTTATATTGTATGAGAATAGAATCTACTTTTAGTAAAAAAGAAAATAAGAGAAAATAAAATCACTTATGTTTTTTATATTAAGCATCATAATAACATTTATGTATATATTTTTAATCAAAACAAATAAACAAAGAAATGCCATGAGACAGGAACAGGTAAGGATAAGAAAGATCAGTAAAATTGACTGAAATGTACCAGGAGAATCTACATTTCATGAATATTGTACATGCTTGTTCTATTGTATTTAAGCTGAGTTAAAGAATTTCAAGTTAACTCTTAGAGTTGGCAGAGAGTTGCAGTAAGTTCAAGGATCCAGTCAAATACTGGGTATCAAATACTACTTACCAGGTACATACACTTTTCTCATTTAATAGCTGTTCTCACCAGTAAAAAAAAAAATCACAAAGATAGCTTCACATATTTCATTTAATAAAGTTGAAGCTTAAGGAACTCACAAACTTCCTTTGTGACAGTAGATTTTCTGCTTTAGACTTAAACACATCTGATAAATAGCCCGTGCTTTCTGGATTAGTCCAACTTTTCCATTTATCTCTTTCTATTTATTTTATAAATACAATTAGTTACTTTCAAATCATTGTTGAAACTAGCTGGCTGCTGAGTTTCTAAGTTATAAGAGAGAAAGACACAGTTGTATCATTGATCCACTGCCTTGGGCAAGATCTGAGCTTTAGTAAGGCTACTGTGTTAACTCTATTGACTTCAGACTCTGAACAGTAGTTGCTTAAATAAGTTACCATGAAAGAAATCTTTAGCCTTTTTGTTTTGCTTGTGGCAGGTAAATTTCTTGTTTACTTGGGTGCAAAATAGAGCCTCTTCTTTCTTTAATATTGCCATACATTGTCTGGATGACTGCTATCATCTTTATTCTTTAAATTCTCATGATGCTTACACCTGAAATAATTTTTTCTTATGCTTTACTTGTTTTATGGATATGGACATCTTTTTATATGACCTCTTTCATGGTGGAATTTCATCTCAGGGTAAGTGGAGGCTGAGCTTCATATCTCTCACAAAGGGAGGCATGCCTGAAACACACTGAGAATACATCCACACACCAGCAGCTAAGATCTTTGGAATTAGATTATTCACTTGCTATAACCACCAAGATCCATAATAGTATATAATAACATTCATTTTTGTGGACAAAATAAACTGAAAAAAATAACAATACCTAACCATGTAGGACCTGTTATCCAGCATTTTGTGGACATAATTTAATGGTGATTACAAAATGTTCCATATCAGTGAAGAGAGCTTCTCCTTTCATTGCAAAGCCACCCTCCCTCACTTAGCTTATTAAACCTACTTTTAAGTCTGTTTCACATGAGCTCCAATCCTTTACCAAATCTTAACATCCACAATGCAAACCACAGATCCATAAAAAATAAAACTCAAATTATTGTTTAAAATACTCTCATAAAATATGTTACTGCCAATATTTGGCTTTTTAAATTATCTTTATAACTTTAAAAAATGTTTGCATTTATATATTTTTATTATTTTACATACACATTCACTTATTAAATTTTTTAATTTTTTTTATTTTTATGTATGAGTGTTTTTTTCGTACAGATTTATGTTAGCACTGTGTGTGCCTGCTGCCCTCAAAGGCCAGAAAAAATAGTAGAATCCTAAAACTGGAGTTAAAATGCTGTGAGTCACCATTAGGCTTCTTGGAACTCTATGGGCAGCCTGTCACTCTTAACTGCTGAGCAATCTCCAGCATCTTAAGGTGGTAATTTTACATAAGTTTTCTTGTAAGTATAACTAATTTATTTCCTGCCTTTCTATTATTTAAGTTAAAGTGATACAAGTCATTGTATGGAGTGAGGATTGAAAGTAGGTGTCAAAATGAGGAGTGGTGCCCAGTGCTTATGAATACATCTACAAAGCCCTCCTGCTCCTATGGCTAAGTAACCACAGTGAAGAAGAGAGGAAAAGACTAAACACTAAAGGAACAAGGAGTTTGCTATGAGATTATATCTCCTACAAATGTCAGAAGCTACACTCATAAAGTGTCTCCAAAAAGCTACCTAAGCATGAGCTGAACAAGGACAACTAAAGGCATGCCAAAGTGGGGAAGAAGAAAGCCTATGAAGCTTCAACTGAACACTTTTAACTACAGAAAGCTAAAGAATGTTGAATGGTAAAAATAATCTTCCCAGGGAAAGAACCCACCAATGGGTTATGCACAACCAAATGGTCATCCTTGAGAGTAAAATCATATAGCCCTCACAGTATAATCAGTGAGATTACACTGCAATAGTGTTAACATGCAAGTTACACTTCACAGTAAGTATTTGCAAAGTGGGCTATGAATATTATTTTATAATATCATACCTCAACGTATTTCCTTCAGGTTTTTTCTACATGTATTTCAATGGGCAATGATTAGGTTCAATGTCATTTATAGTTTTGCATATATCTGCTTCATTGACATTTTCAATAATGTATGATGTATTTCCTTTTCTTTATACTTTTTTCCTCAAATTCTGCTTTGTATTATATTAATTCTGCCAAATACTTTCCCTTACTTGCTATTTGCATATAATATGTAAAGTAAACCTTCAGTGTTTATCTGTGAATCCCAAATGAATCCTTTGCATTTAGAATTGGACATACTTTCCTCTTATCTCTTTACCAATCTCTAACTTTTGATTGGAAAGTTATTTAATATTTCAACTGCTTAGGATCTGTATGTCACTAATGTTTTGTTACTTTTTGAATATTTCAATTTTTTGTTCTTTTAGATATTTTCTTTATTTACATGTAAATTTCTCCATTCCCAGTTTCCCCTTCAAAAAACAAAGAAAAAAACAAAAACAACAAAAACAAACCCCTGTTGCCTCCCACTTCCCCATGCCTGCCACCCCGCCCTCTCCCACTTTCTGGCCCTGGCATTCCCCTACACTGGGGCACAGAACCTTCACATGGCCGAGGTCCTCTCCTCCTATTGATGATTGAATTTGCAATCCTCTACTATACACATGCTGCCTGAACAATCAGACCCCTCTATGTGTATGGAAGTACTTCATTTTTGTCTTCAAGAACAATAGCAAAAAAAAGTCACATTTTGTAAGTACATATGAGAAAAATAATCGAATAACTGATAGATACACACAAGTTCTATGAAATGTTCACATTAGATAAAGCTAGAAAGGGAGACTATAAATTAACTGTCTCCCGACTTGGTTTATCATTGTTCTTTCAGTTCTCCACCTCATTAAGTTCTTATTTTTACTTAGTCTTTACTTTTTTTCTAAACCTTTACTTATAAAGGTAGTTTCTTTAACATAATAATTTCAAGACATCTGCTTGATCATAATTCAGTTTCCACATTATCAGTTTTGACTGAGACTTTATGATGCTAACAATTTTAACATTGAAACAATTTAGATATATTTCTTCAGTAGGTAGTTGGTGTTTTACTCTGTAAAGTATATAATAACATAGTATAAACAGAATTATGTAATTACTTCTAAAGTTCAGGAGCAGAAAATTACTGAAGTCTTATAAATTCCAAATATCTTACACAGAAGATCATGCCAATTTCACAACCCCATGCATGCATCTGGATTTGTCTCTGCAGAATTATCACTCTGCTTATTATTACTTTAATCATGTGACAGAAGCAGTTGTACAAACACCTTCATAATCCATTTCTCTAATATATCCAGGCAGAATGCAATAAACTATTGTTTTCATATTTGTTGGGGAATTTTCTCATGTACTTATAAAAGTATACACGTGTGTTTATGTGTTGCATATATCCTGATACACTTGCATGTATGTGCATGCAAAGGGCATAGGGGTCTTGCTATATTTCTCACAACTTAATCTACCAAGGCAGTATTTTGCTTTGCTGCATCAGCTAGTCTCACATCCAGACTGCTTCTAGAGTCCTCTGTCTGTTTCCAAAGCTTTCAGAATACAGGTAGACCATCATAAATGCCATGTGTGTGTATGTGTGTGTGTGTGTGTGTGTGTGTGTGTGTGTGTGTGTGTGTTTGTTTTAATACTGGCTACAAATGTGAACTCCAGTACTCACATTGGCACAGCAAACAATTTATTAATTGAGTAATCCTTATGGCCTCCACATTTTATTTTCTAATTATCCTTTTTGGAGTTGGAGTTCATAATAGAATGTCTTAGGTGTGGATACAAAATCACCAAATATCTTTAAGAACAGTGAAATCGTTAGTGTTTTAGACTGCCTCATCCTTCTGCCTTCTATTTTATAGAGACTTCTATTGAATATAAGTTTTATACAGTATACTTTGATAATCCTCTATCTACCCTAAGGTCTTCCCAACCATCAACCCACCCAACTCCATGACTTTTTTCTCCCTGTCTTTACAAAACAAGTGGGCATAGGAACAAATTTATTTTTAATAAAAAATGAGCTATAAATAAGCAGAATGAACAAAAATTACACTAAACACACACACACACACACACACACACACAGAAACATTTACCCCCAAACCCAAAACAATATGACACAAAACATCTCAAATAATCATACCATTGAGGTCATTATACTTTGATCATCTACTACTAACTAAGCACGGGGCCTATATTATCAGAGAAGCTTGCTCTTCCACATGTTAACTAACCCAGAAATGTACAATGTGAAAGAATTGGGAACACCCAGTACTAAATAGAATGTCTTCATCAGATCACTCCCATCAGTCTTCAGGGACGTATGTGGAAGCAGATGTGATGATTGTATGGCACCAAGGAAACTGTCTTCCAGACCCATCAGGACTGGACCAAAGTACACATGATTTTACAGAGACTGTGGCAGCATGCACAGATTCAAGTGAGACAAAGGGCTATTGCTGAGATGGGGAAGTAGACTCAAGCTCCCAACCTTAGCAAAAATGTTTATTCAGACTTTATATCTATCCATCTGGTATCACCACATTATACATGAACCATGAATTATCAACAATGCCAAAAAAAAAAACAAAAAAAAAAAATATCAAAACTAGCAAAAGAGCAGTCAGTTGAGAAGGCAGAGTAAGCATGAAGCTTCACAAAAGTCAATCCCTGCAATTTCCCAGAATTTCCTCTTATCCAGTAGAAGAGGCTATCACCTAGAACCAAAGAAAGAGAAAAAGAAAGAGGGAAAGAAAGAAAGAAAGCAAGAACAAAAGAAGGAGAGAGAAGAAGGAAGGAAGAGTGAAGGTATGAAAGATGATAGATGATACATAGATAGATGGTTGACAGTGAAAGAATAAGAGCAAGAGCAAAAGCGAGAGCAAGTAGGAGAGAGAAAGAGTGAGAGAAAGAGAGAGAGAGAAAGAGAGAGAGAGAGAGAGAGAGAGAGAGAGAGAGAATTATAATTTTTAACATGACAATTACCCGAAGCTGTGATTAGGGAAGTACTAGCCTAACCAAATAATGTAGAAACTAATATGTATGACTAATGATCTAAAATCACATTGTTATGTAGATCTCCACTATTGTTGCAGCTAGTTGATATCATACCAAAACATTGTGCTCAACTTAAGGAATTCAGAAATGCTTCTATAAAATCTAACAAAATGAAACTTTAAAATTTAAAAACACATTCTGTTAAAAATTTAATAGAGACAGGGTGCATAAAAATGAACAACAACCAAATTATATTAAAAGCAAAGCATAGAATGGTAGAATCTAGAAAGACTTGGTCATTAAATTTGTTAATGTGAATGTATTAATACTTCTAATAAAATTATAAACATTGAGTTAACTGATTTTTAAAAATTTTTATTGAAAAAACTTTCAATGCAATATACTTTGATTTTTCAAACTGTTCCCAACAGTTCATAGAATATATATGCAAGATATGATTCTTGATTTAAAGGCATTAAACAGGTTCAAAAAGTAAAGAAACTCCCTGAAGTAGATGTTAAGTCCCTATTACTGAAGACATTATAGACTTTAGAAAGAAGGCCCAGATGCCTCTAAACTGAACTTGAAAGTCCCCTCCCTGAGGACTACCTTCCATGTTACCACACAGCCTTCTAAGTAATGGAAACCACTAAAAGCCTTATCCAACTAAGACGTCTCCGAACCACTTCAATGACCAATGTAGCACCATAAGCCTAAAAGTGAAGTAGTGACACATATACTTGGCAGTAACCAATTTCCCTTCAATTAAGACCAACTCATCAAAAATAACAGCAGTCTTTTTACTGGAAACTTAGCTAATTACTCAGTACTAGTGAAATCATAGTTATTGGAGAAAAATCTACTACTAATATACTAAACCAAAATAATGTTCACATTTCTTTCTTTTTACCCACAGGTAAGGGTAACTTTTTCCCACATTAAAGAAACTTTTCACTACAGCAGAATGGGATCCCTGTAAAGTAGCCACAACCTACCAATATTCTGAGTTGTTGAGCTCAGTCTTAATGGATATAAACATAAAATACTCTCACAGTCAAGGCTCAGAGGGAAAGGGAAGAAGATGTGGAAGGTACTGTAAGATCCAGGGGACCAGGGACTTTGCTGTGAGGCTGTGTCTCTTAGTAACAAGAAAAGCTACACCTTTAAATTTTCACCAGCATGATGTTCCGAATGATAGGTGAATGAGCAGGACACCAAGGAACATTGTAACTGCACAGAGACTAGGTCACAAGATCTCAATCTGAGAAAAAGAGAAAAAGAACCACAGGCAACACTGAAAAATTAAGATCGGGTGAGATGGTCCTATCCAGGGAAGAACACACCAATGGCTTGTCCAGTGCCAAATGGTCAACTCTGAAATCACACATAAAAGCAGCATTATATGGACTTAACAAGTTATACTTAAGAATGTATATGTGTATGTGTATTTGTATATGTATAAATACACATAGGTAGGCAATAACAAATGATAAAAGAGATTATGAATTTCAAGGAGAATATATAGGTAAGGACCTATGGGAAATAAAGGAAGGGAAGAAATGCAGTAATTAAAATACAACCTCAAAAGAAATAAGTAAGAAAGCAGAGTGGGTGATATAAACAAATAGCCTTGGAGATATCAATAGAAAAAAAGCAAATCATTTTATCACTTATTTGATTATTAGAACCCAAAACATATGAATAAGTAAATCAAAAAATATACCATAATACAAATTAATATTATACCTCCAAAAAGCAATGAAATTATATTTATGTGTTATTGAAATTTCTCCAGAATACTCCATAACCTCCATCATGGCAGAAAAGGATTAGGGATGTATAATTGTTAAATCACATATGACTGAGATTGTTTACATATCCAACTAATCACTGACAGAATTCACAAACCGATCTTAAATTTGTGTGGAAATTCCAGAGCCAGAAAATGTAAGACAAGTTTGTACAATACCAACATTTTACAAATCAAAGAACACCCACTGTTTCATTTCAGATAATACCACAATATCACACGAATAAGACATAGCATATAACATAGCCACCAATTTTAAAAAATAAAAAATATACTACTACAGTGTGCCAAATTGATTTTGACAAGTTCTATGAAAATTTAATGAACTAATAATCATTCCAAAATTAGCCATTTCAACAAGTATATTTTAAGCAATATGGTTGGGCCCCCTTTCATAAACTTACTCGTTTATTTCACAAATTGAAGTTGAGTTAATATAAAGTTAAATTTTGAAACATTTAAAATAGTAATAACTAAGTCAAATATAAAATTCTACTTGCCGTTGATATGTTTTATTCTTTAAGCATGCCTAATACTTTATTGAGCACTAGTAATGAGATGTTCTTCTGAATTTTGACTTTCTTTGGGGCTTCTGGCATCACTGTGACAGAGTGTACATGCTGTCACTATTTTAAACATAAACCATTGTTGTTGCTGTGTGGTAAGAAAGCACTCTATATAATTTTTAAGCAAGTCTTTTAACTTCATGGATTCTACATTTTAAGAATTTATTTTTGTTTTGTTTTGTTTTGTTTTGTTTTTTGAGACAAGGTTTCACTGTGTAGCCCTGGCTGTCCTGGAACTCACTCGGTAGACCAGGCTGGCCTCGAACTCAGAAATCCACCTGCCTCTGCCTCCCAAGTACAGGGATTAAAGGCGTGCGCCACCACTGCCACACTGGATTCTACATTTTATTGCACTGTTATTTTCATATTCTTTTGTGTCTTGTGTGTTGCTTTTCTATAAACAGAACATCCAGAAGCCCTTGAATGGTGGTAATGTGCCCTCCCAGGGCATGGGATAGTTCATTGTTCTCCTGCATATTAGATATTCTGTATATCACATTCATTCATAATTCATACTAGTACCAAAATTACAGTTATTAAATAACAGTGAAAAACTTGGTGGACAGGGGATTGTCACTCCATGAGAAACTCTACTAAAGAGTGGCAGGATTAGGAAACTTATAAGCTCCACACTGTTCTCTTCCCCAGCCTTTGCCACCCTCACCAGCACAATTAAAAGAACTCTCTGACTTTTCTTACTATTATTTTATTTACATCCCAATCACAATTGCCCTCCCTCCTCCCTTCCCAGTCCCACCCTTATTTGTTGTAGGTTTCTAGAGAAAAAGCTAGTGAAATATTATTCCTACTTGCACTGCTGCAGTGTTTATTAGTCATTCTTATGCTGGCCCACTCTGAATCCAACAGCATGCTGGGGGTATCTTCTCTCTCCATGATGTGTTTCTTCTTTCTTTTGGCTATGGCAGTCATCTGTTAGCACATAGATATGAGTTTTATTTCATGTTATCTTTGTGAATCCCAAATTCTAGGGTAGCAGATTGGCCTGAAATACTAGATTTCTGTTATGCCAAGCCACATTCTCAGGATTCAGTTTATATAATCACGTTTTCTTATAAGACAAAAGTGATAACATATAAAACTTCCAATATTGCAGGTAAAGTGAGAAGCTCTTTAATAAACACTAATCTACTCTTAGAATTTCCTTGTGTTTCTGGGTACTGTGATTCTTACGCAATAATTGATGTATTTTTTTTCCTATTGGCAATTTTGGAGTTGTTGAAGAAAATGTTGCACAATTTCAATCCACTGTGCCTGGTAAACAGTAACACACATAATATTCAACTACAATAAAATGTATAACCACCATAGGCAATTATATATCAAATGTAGCTTTAATATCTTTATTAAATTATGAATATTTCCTATTTAATTTTATGTAGAAAAATACATTTTATTTTTAAAAGTATCCAATTGAAAAGTTTCCTGGTTTTTCTAATGACTATGAATGCCATCTTCAAACTGTGATTTTTGAGCAACAAGCCAGAACAAACTTCAAGAAATACCTCATCCAACTCTGTTGATTTTTAATACGATTCTATTATAGACAGGACAAGAAGTCCTCGAAGTAAAGTGAGTAGCACAGATTGACCATCTACCAATTTATAGACAGGTGCTCGTTCCTTATATCATTCTGCCTCTGAAACCTCTAAGTAATTTGCTAGTTGTAGACAGACAAATGGAGGCTCTGTACTGCTACAGTTCCCAGTCAGGGCAGCTTCACCCAGTAATGTTACCAACAACATCCTCCGCAGACATATTTATTACCACGATTCATTTTGCTCTGCATCAGCAGGTCCATCTGGCAGTAAAGGATTGACCAGGTGTTCTGGAGAAAGTTGGCACACAAATGCCTTGCATATTGCGACACTAACAGGAGGAAGAGATTTTTTAAATGAGAGGAAATTAAATTATTCTTGGTATTTGTGAGGTTACAAGACATTTTTAGGTGGTAAAAATTATGGAACATCTTTTTGCCTTATTTGTTGCTGGTTTTTGGCTTGGTCTGAATTATCAGAATGAGGAATAAATATCTGAAGGTAATTGAGTGTGTATGCATTTGTGGAGTGAATAAACAAAATAGTGTATAAACCTCCTAAGAGTTTTGCAGTGAAGCAAATCAAAAGACCAACCCCATGAAACCATTTGCTAAATCAAAAATATTAACAAACCCTTTCTTGATTACTCTTGATTAGTTGGATTCTGACTCTGGTTACTCAATCAGGTGCCAAGAGTATAGTTTACAAATGGCCTTTCCCATACTAAATTGAATTTTGTGGCTACAATTATTTAATCCTTTCCTCCGGGTGAACAATTTCCTGTGTATTTTAGCTTATCAAAGCAATGAATATATTAGCAGACCAGATCTCATTCTGGTGAGGCAGAACTTTCATTGAATAACAATTGCAGTACATATTCATGTAGACTAGCTACATTCCCTCCAAAGCTTTGGACAATGAAGTGTTGATTGTGTAGTATGTGTGTGCTCCTGTACACAGTAATGAAAAGCCTCTAGTGCCAGTATCAGCAATATGCAGGGGTACTAATTTCATCATACAAGAACCAATATCAGCTTTTCCCTAACTTAGCCACAGGGGTTGCCACCTTCTGTTCATTGGTTGAGTATAAATATCTGCATCTGATTCTTTCAGCTGCTTGTTGGGCCTTTAGGAGAGCAGTCATGATAGGCCCCTGTTTGTAAGCACATCATAGCATAGGTAATAGTATCAGGCCTTAGGGCTTCCCCCTGGGCTGAATCTCAATTTGGGCCTTTGACTGGACCTCCTTTTCCTCAGGCTTTTCTCCATTTTTGTTCTTGCAGTTCTTTCAGACAGGAACAATATGGGTCAGAGTTTTGACTGTGGCATGGCAACCCCATCCCTCCACTTGAAGCCCTGTCCTTCTACTGGAGATTGACTCTACAAGATCCCTCTCTCCAATGTTGGGCAGGCATTTCATCTACGTTTCTTCCCTTTAAGTCCCAAGAGTCTCTCACTCTTAGGTCTCTGGTACATTCTAGAGGGTCCCCCCCCCCCACACATGCTACCTCCAGAGGTTGTGTGTTTCCATTCTGTTATCCCTCTGAACTGGAAAAGTCTGAGCAGGAGGGCGACCCTGTAGGAAGACCTCAACTAACTTAACTCACTCAACTCTCAACTAACCTGGACCCCTGGAATCTCTCAGACATTGGTCCACCTACCAGGTAGCATATACCAGCTGATATTAGGCCTCTAACACATGGTTCTTTCCTCAATAAGAGAAGATGCATCTAACCCTCAAGAGACTGGAATCCACAGGGAATGGGAGGGTGTCTGGAGGGGTAAGGGGGAGTGGGGACACCCTCTTGGAGACAGGGGGTGTGTGGAGGGGGTGGAGGGAGGAAGTATGGGATGCAGAATAGTTGGAGGGTAGACTGAGAGGGGGATCAAGTTTGGACTGTAAAAAAATATTAAAGAATAATAGAATAGAGAATCAATATCAGATTAAGGGTCTAAAGTGTCTTGAACATGTATCCAACTATACTTATGTATATATATGTATATATATGTATTGTTCTACATATTCATACACTCACTGTTCCATGACATGCCCATACTAGAAATCCTACCACTGACCCATCAATTTTAATTAATTAATCACAATATGTGTAATTTGTCTCTTTATAGCTAGATATTAAAGATAAATCCTTTCCAGTTCCCATTGTAATTTAAAATATTGTTTAGCACAGAATAAATGCATAGAAAGTATATTACTTCCTATGAGTTTGTTTTTGTGTTCTTTTTTGTGTTTGAGACAGTGTCTCCATTATGCAGCATTGGCTTGTTGGAATTCAGTCTATAGACCAGGATGGTATTGAATTAGCTGAGATCATCTTGCCTTAGGCCTTTGGGAGCCAGAATTAAAGTCATGAGTCACTGTGCCTGGCAACTTTCTAGTTCTGTATTGATCTAATGATGCAGATAGAATTAAATGTATTGGGATTTGATGAAGCAAAAAATGATCATACAAATACATCACATTGCTTTCTCTAATCTCTGGACTTAGGCATTGGGTGATAAAAGGGCAAGGCCACAATACAAAGTTTTAGAAATGAAGAATTGCTTGCTGTCTGCTAGCCTATCTAAAGCAGGTGGGAAGCACGTGACAGGGACTCCCAGTGATATTTCCCTTCTGAAGATGCAGCAGGAGATTCACCTGAAAGAGATGAAAGTTCTTTTCCATTTTACCATGTGCTGAGACATCTCCATTTTAGCAAGGAAAATTGAGAACAAAACTTTGTTGCCTTTAAAAAAAATTTAATGCTGCCTCAAGCTTAATTTATAAGAACACTGTGTTCTTCCAGTGATGCTTAATAAACCACATGTATTTGTTCATAACAATACAGTGAAGTATTCTGAAATTTTCAATTATTTTATTAGTATTGAACTGCTTTTTTCATAGAGGGAAAATGTCTCTTAAAAGGAAAAGGGTTAAAAGTTACTATTTTTGAGTTGTGCTTAACAGCATCTTATAGAAACAAAGCATTTGACTAGGTATAAAATTTTAAATGAAATAGTGAACATATGTCTGAGAAATATATATGATGAGCCTGTAATATCATATTATATTTCTTAACATAAGTGATAGGATTCTCAGCATAGTAGCTGTCACATCGATGTAAGAGCTCTAAGGATCATCTGGTTGCCTATTCTATCTTGTCAATATATAACTAGTCATTTGTACTAACTTTAAAAGTTACAACTTATTTAAGTCTACCTTGTTCCTAAGGAAGGTTCTACCTACCATGAACTCCTAGAAACTATTTTCCTATTTTGTTGTTTGTTTCTGTGCTAATTTTGACAAGAATAAATTGAGTATAGCATATTCTTGATCTTCACATATGTCTTTGACAGTCAGATGTTAAGAAAGTACATTGATTCTCACACTTCCATATCACATCCTGTAAATAGGATAGGATTCTGTTAAAAGGTTATGATAAATGGGAAAACATCTAAAGTTGTAAAAAAAATCCTTGCATAAACCTTGAGGTCATTGCCATGGTCATTTTTCTTAATGGCTCAGATGCAACTGAAAACTCTAAAATCCCTTTGTTGTGAGGTTTAAGAAGAAAGCATCTTGTATACTGGGGAGATGGATCATGGATGCTGAGAATTGCTGAAAAGAAGGATGCTGGAAACAAATTCTTCTTTAGTTCACTCTCGTATGACATCATAACTACAGCCAAACAGAATTTGAATTCATGAATATAGGAAAAAAAAGACTATAGTGCTGGCTGAT
This sequence comes from Mastomys coucha, assembly GCF_008632895.1. Classification (NCBI taxonomy): domain Eukaryota; kingdom Metazoa; phylum Chordata; class Mammalia; order Rodentia; family Muridae; genus Mastomys; species Mastomys coucha. The sequence goes on from NW_022196894.1 coordinate 76,801,286, forward strand.
GACCAGATTCTCTACTGAGAGATATTTTTACATAGTCAATGTGTATTGTCTTAAGCCATAAAGAGTGTGTAAATGATTATTACACTGTTATTAAAACACATGTCTCTGTCTCTTAGTATCTGAGGAAGACTGGTTCTGGTGTGCACGAAGAGTTCCCTAATTCCATGAGTGTCAAAACCCCTTACATAAAATGATGTATTATTTACATGTAATAAATGTAAGTATTTCAATACACATTAAATTATTTATAAGTACTTTGTAATACCCTAAATGTAAGTGCAATGAAAACCTTTGACAAACTGTGTTGTTTAGTGGATAATAACAAGAAAATAGTTGTGCATCATCAATACAGACATAATTAATTTTAGTATGTGGAGTCTGCATTTTGGTGTACTACTATATGCAGATGTAGAATCTGCAACTCCAGAGACTGAGAAGAACCTATTGCTTTCATCCTGTAATTTTCATCTCCACTACTAACATTCATTATTTTGATTCATTTTAACTTGGAGAATATATTTCATTCTAAATTCTGTTAATAAATCTCACAATCAAATTCTTCGAATAAAACAAAATTCATCCTTCACCTTCCTGACTGATTATTTCCTTACATTTAACAATAAAGGGGCACTGGATCAACTCAAGTTTATAGGCCTCATAAGGTTTTAATTGATAAATGGTTTTAATTGATAAACACTTTTATGACATAGACATGATAAATTTGAAGCTGCTCTGTTATGTATGGTATATTGACAGAAAAAAATAATTTTGATAAATATTTGTTTAAAAATGCTCATAAATTTTTGTAGAATTTTTTGTTTAATTCTTTCTTAGATATAGTCAGGATAGTGAAGAATATTAAGCTAAGTGTATCACTGAAATAAAATGAAACTTAATGATCCCATATGCACAAGTGCTATTATCTGCAAGTTCTGTTTTATGAAATTTCTAGATATTATTTTAGCCATCCTGACATATTCTCTGTTATCTTTATAGGGTACCTAAGGTTTGGTAATTACATATCTTGATTAAAGTATATATAACTTTATTTTTGAGTCAAAGTTATTAGACTAAGGTATGAAAATAATGTGATATCTATTAATAGAGCTGCAATAAAAATAATTAAAGAATTTAATAGCTAATAAAAACATATATGGAAATTCTAAACTATATTTTGTTTAAATGACAGCTTCTTCAGAAATCCATAATGCTATAATAAAATACCATAAAATGAATTATTTGGACTCAATTTCCTATCTGATAGGAACTAATCATTCTATATAGCTGAATAAAAAATACATTATAGTTTTTCTTTTACTTTAATTATATTGAGAACTACATTTTAGATTGAAATAAAGCAAGGGTCACATTCAGAGAGAATCATTACCTCTTACCAGTCATAGCAGCCAAAATATTCATGGGGATTTACTACCGTTTTATGAGCTTTATTAACATCATTGACGACACTGGAGAAAAAAAATTTACTAATTGAATTACTTTTTCCATATTAGAAGTTTTCGAACAGAAATGATTGTTCTTGGAGCTTTAGTAATTGCTCATTGAGCTGAGGTTGGTAAGATTTGTTCTTCAAATCAGTAAGGACTGTTAAAAATGATGTTCATAGCTAAAACACTTTGTGTTAGGGAACAAAAAATTTTGTAACGACATGACAAATAGTGAAATATAGCACTTTTATTTCATTGGCTTCATAACATAGATATTATTAACATTTGATATTGGTCTTGGTATACAGATAACATTGATGAAATACTCAACAAAGGGGCGATAGAAGCTGCAGAGACCATATCCAGTGGATAGGCACGGCCACTGGTTGAGGGATGGGACCAACCATCCACCTCAAAAATATTAATCCAGAATTCCACCTGTCAAAAGGAAATTCAGGGACAAAGAGTGGAGCAAAGACTGAAGAAAAGCCCATCCAGAAACTGCCCCACCTAGGGATCCATCCCTTTTGCAGACACCAAGCCTAGACACTATTGCAGATGCCAAGAATTGCTTGCTGATAAGAACCTGGTACAACTGTCCTCTGAGAGTCTGTGCTAGTGCCTGACCAAAATAGATGCAGATGCACGCAGCCAACCATTGGACTGAGCACAGGGACCCCAATGGAGGAGTTACTACACCTTACTCTCTAAGAGAAGTCCTAGTGTCTGACATCAAAATAAAAAGGGCAAGTGAGAAGACATCCTCATGTTTTCAAAAGGGGACTCTATCTGTATAAGTACACATGACAGGGGACTTGGAAAGCTGTAGATGAGCTGGGAGGGTTTAAATCTATGGTTTTGATGAGCACCCAAGTGAGCTGATGGAAGGCATTTGTAAGAGTAGATTCTGTAGCCTCCAAGGTAGTTCTCCAAAAGAGGTGGGTGTCTTTTTGGTTAATCTCAGTTCTGTGGCTTCACAAGATTTTTAATGCCTTGCAACTAAACTTTAGAGAACATGTAAATCTCTGTGTAGCATGATTTGAGAGAAGACACACCTAACCCTCAAGAGATTTGAGGCCCCAGGGAATGAGGTGGTCTGGTGGAGTAGGGGTGGGGGGGCGAGAACATCCTCTTGGAAATGGGGAGGAGGTATGGGATAAGTAACGGTCAGAGGGAAGATCGGAATGGGGGTAATGAATGGACTGTAAAAATAATTAAAATAAATAAATAAATAAGCTTTTTTTGTTGTGTGTGTGAATGTATGTGTGCATGCATGTGAGTGTGTGTGTGTGTGTGTGTGTGTGTGTGTGTGTGTGCACGTGTATGTGCAGGTGCAGAATGAGTTTAGTAAAGGATGTTGTATGCCCTGTGATGGAGTTATCATTGTCAGTGATCTTCTGAAGCAGACAAACTGAGATCCACTGTAATGTAGTACATGTTCCTAATATCCAAATGGTTTCTCCAACAGTAATAATTTTCTTTACCTAACACACTGTTTTTTATCACCATCACTGACATTTTACATTCTCGTGTAAAATATTCATAAAAATTTTTGAATAAAATGCCATTAATATTAGGAGTCTTATCAAGGTGAGCTGGTACATGACTGTTATGCCAGGTCATAGGAAGTAGGTGTTAAAGAGCTGGCCATTCTAGTCTTAACAAGGTGAAGCCAACCAGGGAGATAGGAGGCTTAGTCTAAAAACAAGCATACAAAAAAATAGTCATCTTTATCAGATATTTACTCAAAAAATATGTTGTGTAAAGAAGACAAAAATTAATGAGATTTGACTAAGAATAGGAAAATTCAGTGATACAAAATTTTGTATAAGATAGAAAATAAAATACAAAAATTTGTATAAGATAGAGAACATCTCCAAATAATTCATCATTTTTGGGTTTCAGGGACTTGCTAGATTTCCTGCATCCCATAAGTTTATTGTTTTGTTTTTATGTAATTTTCTTTATTTATCTAATGAATGATTACATTAATAATTGTCTTAAATATTTTTATTGGAAATGAACTCATTTCTTAATCAAATTCCTGAATAAATGAGCTAAGTTTTCATTATGGCTGTGAAATAAATATAATTTATCATAATCTTTGTAAAATTAAAAATTTCTGGCCAAGCCCATCTGTCTTGTTAATTTTAAGTGTTTCTGGGCTCAGGACCTTTAAATTTATTCAGGAAGGTTGTTTTTTCAAACTTTGGATACTCTCCTATAGTGAATAACAACTTTCTTTATTAAAATTTCATATTTTTAATTCTACTTTATTCCATCTTCTAAACAAATCAATAGTTTTTGCATATTTTCCAGTAAGTATCTTATTGGAACTTTGGAATCTCCTCAGGGTTTCCATAAGGTATAGGGAAAATCGGGGTTCACTTTGGATTTCATTAGTCTCTTTATTAAAATGAATTAAGAATGGAGTCAAATGTTCCTGAAAGATAATTTCATTAAATTTTCAAAATTAAACCCCAGGACAAGCTAACTGTAAATCTCGAGTGGCTGAGAAGAGGGAAAAAGACATCTGGTACAGTTGGGATGGAGGTTAGACATATGGCAGACAAACAAGAGTATGGCAGTGAGGAAGGTGTTTGAGAAAGCGAAAGGAATCTCAAAATGTTGCAGAAGCGCAAGGAATTAGGAAAAGCATATTCAGAAAGTAGAAAAAAATGAGAATTTACACTTTTCTGAATAACTTAGTAATGTGTGGATTCTGAAGCTGTTTGGTTATATCCTGGAAAGATTATATGCTCTTTGTTAATTACCAGGAACGGACATTGTTTGTGAAAGAAAAGTACAATATCTCATTAAATGCCTAATTACTGTACCTATCTCTTTACTATGGCAGAGACTGTCTCAAAGCCAAGCAATTGATCCTCTTCACCTGGAATGCCATGTCTCCACCCAGGCAGGAGCTTCTATTCTCTCGGCCATAAGGTGCGTTTTCTACTCTAAAAATGAACTATGACATCTTAGGAATAAGTGCATCTTCTAGCCTACTGTGAGCATGGTCCAATGGTAATGGGAGAATCATCTGAATTCTAGATTAGGTATGTTAGAATATAGTCAGTATTTCTTCAGTTACTTATCAGCATAGTAGGAAAAGCAATGAGCATTGATAGGCTTTTCTCCTTTCAAAGTTGGTGTGGTAAAATCTCTCACCGTTCATGGATTTTGTGAAAACCAGCATGAACGCTTGAAAGAGGTTATTGTCATACATGCGGTTTGAGCTGTGATACTGTAATAACAGTCACCATTTCATTATCATGCTGATTGAAAATAAAGGTTATACGCATATAAGCAATTAAGATACAACTATAGAGATTGCAATTATGTGAATGTAATTTGGTCTTAAATCAATTAATATTCTATTACAGCATATTTTTAAAATTTACATCTTATTTAAATGTAACAATCACCATTAGATAGAATTTCCCTAAAATATTAAATATCATACATAATGTAAAAGAATACCATTGTTGATCTTGAATGATCAGCTATCCTATTGGCTAGGATTACAAAGACTGAATTAATGACATAGATTAATGGTCTGTTTTGATTACTTTTGTGTAGACAAATAGTGACTTGTTAGAACCTAAGACATGGGTATACACAAAGAATCACTATTTCTTTTTTCAGAATATTGAGATGTAGATGGTGATGTTGATGAGCTTTTCTGTTTTGGACAGTATTAAACTACAAAAGTAAGTAAATAAATATTCTAAATAAAGAACATATTGTAATTCTCAGGTATAATAGATGACAGAAAAAATTAATTCCATGAGGCCACCAAAACTGAATGTGATGGAATCCTTGAGTAAGTCAGAGAGATTGGGGACCCTGCAGCAAGGAGCAGAATGAAGGTTGGGGGTTAGAAAAATACTAAGAGGCCATGTCAGGATAATGAAATTATGAGTTAGCCTAACTAACTGGATTTTCAGTGAAAATAGACTGGGCTGTTGAGACTTCACTTGGAGGACAAAAGTAAACAAATAGTTTGAACAGATACTAAAAGGGATTAAATGTCAATGATGGAGATGCTAGTGGTGTGGTGTTTTTGTTGAAGTGATGTAGGGGACTTGCTATTGGGGTTTATAATGATGCACACAAATGAGCCTAGGAGACTATTCAATAGCCTGACTAATCTACCATTAGCATAAACATCTAATGTGTATTTGCAGCTAATGTTATTAGAAACAAGTGATGGCTGATGTCCCTTTTTTTGACAGCACCCTCTAGGGTAGCAAAACTCAGTGTCTACGTGCTGAATATGTTAATTTGCAAGGTTTATCTGGCCTTTGATATTGAAGTTTCCTAGTTTTGTACTCAAGTGGCAAAGCCTTGAGAAGTAAGCGTATTGTGATTGTTCTGTATGTGCTTCCCTCTTGATAAGAGAACCACATTGCTTATCAGTTATTACAGCAGCTGTTCCTTTAGATGTGTGTGTAAGCTGAAGTATCTAAAGGAGCTAGATATGTAGAAAGGGACCAGAGGGACATAGTTGTCAGAAGGGGCTCCAGAGGGATATAGTAGGAGTTGGGCTCTATGAAGCAGGTAATAGGAAAATTGAGGGAACTTAACAGGGGAAGAGGAAAGGAAGGAAGACAACATGAAGGGTATTTATAAAGGCCAGAACTCAACATTCAACATACTATTTTATAAGCTTAGCTATATACTAATTTATAAGCTTACAGATATATTAAAATAATTATATATGAAATATTATATATAATATAAGAATGTGTATATTTAAATATACTTATAAAACATATACAATATAAAATTATATAAAATATAAAGCAATAGTTGCTCAGTGTTAGATGCTTGTGGCTTGCTTAAAAGACACACAGACCCAGAATGGTGGGACTTGCCAATAATTCCAGTACTTGGAAGCTTCAATTTTGAGTTTTTAGTGAGTCTAAAGTTTTTAGATTAGCTTGAGTTTTTAGTTTAGCTTGTGAGAACCTGTCTCAAGTTTATCCCTACAGTACCCAATTTTTATTCAAGTGTCTCCCATGCAACTCCACACTGGGCATAGAACTCCCCCAGGGCAATGAATACACATAGGATGTTCTATGTGCTTGCCCTGTTTTCCATAACAAGCCATTTAGTCCTGATCCATTAGTGTCATTGACTGGTTTCTATGAGGTAGTTATTTATGGTACTGAGGCAAGCCAACTGGCTTTCAGGGTCAGTTATCTCCTTTGTTTTCTTGTGCTTTGATATCCTGCAGGAGTTTGAGGCTTATCCTGTCAATCTTCTAGTTTTTCCCTATGAAAAATAAGCATCCTTCTATCCTTTTCTCAATCTTTTCATCCCTCCATTCCTCAATATTCCTTTCTTCTTTTCTTCTTTCTTTGTCATATTTTAAATTGCTTTGTCTTATTCTTTCATAATGAACTGTGGTTATTATTTTACATCTGATTTAATATGTTGAAATATTAATTTTACAAAAATATTAAGAACAAGGTGCTGGGGAGATGACTCGCTGTATAAAGTTTTTGCTGCGCAAGCAAGACAATAGGAGTTCAGCTCCCAAGCCCCCTGTGAAAAGCCAGGTCTGGCAACAGAAACCTATACACCTAGAACTATGGAAGGTTAATGAAGAAAGGAGAATCCTTGCACAAAATTAATCAGTAAGTTTTAACAAATCAGTTAAATCTCCCAAGTTCAGGGTTAGACCCCAATTCAAAAAGTAAGATAAAAAGCCAAAGAGAAAGAGCCTCAAATTTGACTTCTAGATACAGCATTCATATATGCATACACATGACAGCATACACACATCTACATCTAAACACACACACGCAGAGTCATAAACATTGACATGCAAGACTATTAAAATTGATCTTAAACCTCAGCTTTTGCTGTCAGAGGATTCATAAGGCCTGCAAAGTAAATAATAGAGTGAGATATAAAAAGATATTTTAGCTGCTAACTAACCTGTGATTTGTTGATATCTTCAATGTAAAGGTTTTGTTTAAAACATGAAGGATTATGTATGTTTTAGTAAGTAGCTAATAGATGTCAGGCACCATGTTGTATAGCACACCATGAACAATTTACTAGCCCTCAGCATAGAGCCCATGATTTTCATGGTCTTTTAAAGTAAAGTTAAAAAAAAAGTTGTAAATTGCAAGCTCTTTAAATATGAGCATTAACTTTTATGCTCTGCTACTAATTGGCACAATGTTACCAGATAGGCATACTTAAGTGCTGGAAATATACTCATTAACCATACCAACCTGAGAGTTCTTGGTCATAGCTTCTTTGCAAATAAAAGTGTGTATTTGTAAGGAACATGGCAAAAAACTGCACAGTAATTCCTAGAGAGTTAAAGGACAGTATGCTAAATGACTCTGTAATGGGACTATTAAAGTGCTTATCATCTTTCTATTTTAAATGCTTTCTGTGAATAATTTTTATTATTGATATTATGATTATTTTACTTTTTCCTTCTCCTCCCTACCTCTAACACATCCAAGAACCCTCTTTGCTTTCTCTCAAACACATGGCCTCTTTTCCTTTAATTGTTAAATATATAACTATATATTCTTAAGTGAATAAACACAGCCTCTTCAATATGTATATGATTCAAAGAAAGCTGGTGACTTGGTATTGGGAAAGCAATTCCTGTGCTCTTCCCTGGGAAACACCATTTCTCTGATCCTCTCTATTCTTTAGTTCCATGTCATTCTTTGCCTAGTGCTAAGGTTTTGTGAGGAGTCTTCCTTCTGTGTTTGCTTGTCTACTGGTGGTGCCATTGCTCAAGTCTTGTTTTGACAGCTATGTTAGTTAAGACTTCATGGATATATTCTCTGACATTTCCAAGAGGTAGCAATCTCAAAGAAACCGCCTGTTTCTCTGAATTTTGCATGCTTTTTGTCTTGTCTTCTGTAGTTTCTATACACATGTACAATATGTTTCTTTATGCTTCACCTCTGGTCTAGAATAGAGGTCTCCTCCATATTGTCACAATTCATTACAATACATTGCTTGAAGTTGAAATGAAAAATAAATAAATAAATAAAACTGTTTCTATGTTTTGCTTTTTATTTTTATTTTCCTTAGTAGTATCTACGACAAGTTACTGTGACATTATTGTTATGAAACTATTATACAAGCATATGCTGAGTTTCTATATCTTGTCAGCAAAGATGCTAAGTGATTCATTGTCATTTGTCACAAAGCTCATGTAACAATCAGTCTTGGATTACAGAGACATTGTATCCCCACTCCATGCCTCCCTGATAGGAAAAAGTCAGGTTTGCAAACAGCTTTAAATGATAATATTACCTGCATAGATATAATCACTTACTTACTTACTTGTGAAGGGTGGCAGAAACATAGTCCAAACTATTTCACTGTAAATCTTATTTTTTATCTGGTAATACTTTTTAAAGAATGGCTTTTTTCTTTAGTTCTTTCATATAATTTACTTTCTGATTGCCTCTATATGTTAAACTTATAATAAAAATATTCATCTTCATATTTTGAAGGTTTCTTCAGGGGATTTCTTTAGTAAAGCTACCACAGCATACCAACGTATGCTGGATTTTTGTAAGTCATGTTTTGTTCAATGTTATACCAATTTAATTCCAAAGGTAAGTTACAATGCTAGGAAAATTAAAGGAATTTTTTTGTTCCTTTTGTAAATATTAGAGATTTAAAATGTATAAACCTATATTACTTCTTCCTATAACATAGCATACTATACAGAAAGATTTCAGTTGATTTCTTACTTGTAAAACTCATTGTGAATGGAGTCGTAACCAGTATATAAATTGAAACTCTGGGATACTAATATTTTAATGAATAGTAAACCATATTATTTTAACATAGAATTAATGGCATTTTCTCACCATCTGGTAGACATATTGATTTGAACTTGGGTAAAACTAACTGGACCACCCAGAGCTCCCAGGGACTAAACCACCAACCAAAGAGTATACACAGAGGTAACCAGGACTCCAGATACATATGTAGTAGAGGATGGTTTTATCTGACATTAGTGGGAGGGGAAGAAAGCTTGAGGCCTCTACATGGGGGGATGCTAGAGTGGTGAGGCTGGAGTGAGTGAATGGGTGGAGGAGCAACCTCATAGAGGCAAAGGGTATAGGGGAGAGGAAGGGGATGGGGGTTTGTGGAGAAGTAAATTGAAAGGGAAATATGATTTTAAATGTAAATGAATAAACTGAATAATAAAAATAGAATAAGTGTGTGCATATATGTAAATATATGTATTTATATGCATATATATGGATTCTTGCATTACCTCTAGACAAAAAAGTATTACCTTTCATATTTTCAAAAGAAGATATTAGAATATGTATACCTAGGAATGGGAATTATATAAAAGAGTAGATAAGAAAGATCAAGATGCACAAAGTCATAAAAATTTTTAAAAATTGTATCTGCCTCTTGTTTGTGTGTCCTTGTTTCTCATTAGAAAAAGAAGGCCTAATGATGTAGCTCAAGGGGAACTTAAAATCTTCGGCCTCAGTTGTGCTTCACTTATTCACATGTGTTGCCATTTCTGGTTCATAACATAAAGATTTGAGATAATCCTTGTTTACAGGAATTAAATGACACCAATGTTTATTGGTGAAAATTGAGTAAGCTTAAGTGGTTCGTCTTTTATTTGTCTCCTACATTAAATATTGCTAATTGATTATACACCTGGCTATTATATAATACAAAGCATCTTATTTTATTTGTATGCACTTTGTTTTATAATGAGTATATTAATAAATATTTATAGTAGTTTTGGTAAAAGTTAATGAATCTGAAAGTTTTGAATTCATTACAATTTAAAAGGTACAGTGTTTCAAAATAAATTAAAATGACTTTTACCCCCAGTGATAGTGAGAAATTTACCTTTGTTTCATTATGGCTTATTACAGTCTTATGGATTCCCTCTATGTTGATTATGCAAATGAAAACCAGAATTGAGTATTATGATAGTAAATAAAATATGTGGTAACATTTCTAAACAGAGCACAAACTCACAAAATGTCTGTGTTTAGAGGATTTTTCATGGGAGTTTTATATGCTTTGTGGAAACAAAGCTGTGAAATAATAGAGTACTGGGTTCAGTGCTGGAGTAAGAATAGAATGAAGATAAACAAGAGTAATTGCTATTAGTACTATGAATCATAGGTTGTTGGATTTGATTATGGTCATCTTTAATAATGCTCAGTAAAAGCCAATAAGGTCTTTTTATTTTAATTTTATTTTTTATTAAATATTTTGTTTATTTACTTTTCAAATGTTCTCCCCTTTCCTGGCTTATCCTCTGAAAACCCCTCTATTGTCTTCCCCTTCCTTGTGCCCACCAACCTACCCTCTACTGCTTCCTGGACATGGCATTCCCCTACACTGGGGCCTAGAACCTTCACAAGACCAAGGACTTCTCTTCCCACTGAAGACTGACTAGACCATCCTCTGCTATACATATGTATCTGGAGCCATGAGTCCCACCATGTGCACTCTTTGGTTGATGCTTTACTTCCTGGGAGCTCTGAGGGTACTAGTTAGTTCTTCCTATGGGTCTGCAAACCCCTTCAACTCCTTGGGTCCTTTCTTGAGCTCCTTCATTGGGGGCCCTGTGTTCAGTCCACTGCAAGGCTGTGAGTATCCATTTCTGTATTTGTCAGACACTGTCAGAGCCTCTCAGGTGACAGCTATATCAGGCTCCTGTCAACAAGCACTTCTTGGCATCCACAATAGTGTCTAGGTTTGGTGATTATATATGGGATGGATCCCCAGGTGAGGCAGTCTCTAGATTAACATTCGTTCAATCTCTGCTCTACACTTTGTCTCTGTAACTCCTTCCATGGGTATTTTGTTCCCCATTCTATGAAGGATCGAAGTATCCACACTTTGATCTTCCTTCTTCTTGAGTTTCATGTGGTTTGTGGATTCCATCTTGAGTATTCAAAGCTTCTGGGCTAATATCCACTTATCAGTGAGTGCATCATGTGTGTTCTTTTGTGACTGGGTTATCTCACTAAGGATGGGATTTTCTAGTTCAGTCCATTTGCCTAAGAACTTCATGAGTTCATCATTTTTAATAGCTGAGTAGTACTCCCTTGTGTAAATGTACCACATTTTCTATATCCATTCCTCTGTTGAGGGAAATCTGGGTTGTTTTCAGCTTCTGGCTATTATATATAAGGCTTCTATGAACATGGTAGAGCATATGTCCTTATTACATTTGGAGCATCTTCTGGGTAGATGCCCAGGAGTGGTATAGCTGGGTCCTCTGGTAGTACTATGCCCAATTTCCGGAGGAACAGCCAAGTTGACTTCCAGAGTGGTTGTACCAGCTTGCAATCCCACCAGCGATGAAGAAGTGTTCCTCTTTTTCCATAGCCTAGCCAGCATCTGCTGTCACCTGAATTTTTGATCTTAGCCAATCTTTCTGGTGTGAGGTAGAATCTCAGGGTTGTTTTGGTTTAATTTCCCAGATGACTAAGGATGTTGAACATTTCTTTAGGTGCTTCTCAGCCCTTCCATATTCCTCAGTTGAGAAGTCCTTGTTTAACTCTGTAACTTTGTTTTTTTTTTTTTATCCTTCACTTTCTTTTTATTTTAATTAGATATTTTCTTTATTTACATTTCAAATGATATCCCCTTTCCTGGTTTCCCCTCCAGAAAAAAAACCTATTCCCTCCTCCCTCCCCCTCTCACCATCCCACCCTCTCCCACTTCCTGGCCCCAGTATTTCCCTACTGTAGCCCAATTTTTTATACGGTTATTTAGTTCTCTGTAGTCTAACTTCTTGAATACTTTGTATATTTTGGATATTCGCCCTCTATCGGATGTAGGATTGGTAAAGATCTTTTCCCAATCTGTTGGTTGCTGTTTTGTCCCATTGATGGTGTCCTTTGCCTTTTAGTAGCTTTGTAATTTTATGAGGTCCCATTTGATTCTTGATCTTAATGCATAAGCTATTGGTGTTCTGTTCAGGAAAACTTCCCCTGTGCCCATGTTCTCCAGGCTCTTCCCCACTTTCTTTTCCATTAGTTTCAGAGTATCAGGTTTTATGTGGAGGTCCTTGGTCCACTTGGACTTAAGCTTTATACAAGGAGATAAGAATGGATCTATTTGCATTCTTCTACATAGTAACTGCCAGTTGAGCCAGCACCATTTGTTGAAAATGCTGTCTTTTCCCCCCACTGGATGATTTTAGCTACTTTGTCAAATGGAGCCACCAGCAGCTACACAAACCAGGTTCCTGAAATAGAGGCAGGTGCCTGGGGAAAACAGGAATTGGACTGTGAGAGAAATAACCAGACCAAGTCAAAAAGTTCCACTCAAGGTCCAATGTGTATTTCAGGGTCTGAGAATATATAGGCAAGGAACGCATCCCCCAGTAAGCCAGGATCTTGTGGCCTAATTAGCATCTTGTTCTGTCTAGAAGTCAAGTAAAACAGCTCAGCAGGGCATGGCTCCTAACAGGAACTTGGAAGAGGCTGAGAAGCAGCAGGACCAAGCAGGACCAAAGGGCTTTCTTTATCTCAGGAAACTCCACCCTAAATGATCAAGCTCTGTCAGCACAGCAGGAACTGAGGAGGTGGAGGTTACAGTCAGAGACCAAGTGACCATAGGTTTGTGGGTTCATTTCTGGGTCTTCATTTCTATTCCATTGATCTACCTGCCTGTCACTGTACCAATACCATGCAGTTTTTATGACAACTGCTCTGTAGTACAACTTGGGTTCAGGGATGGTGAATCCACCAGAAGTTCTTTTAATGTTGAGAATAGTTTTCACTGTCTTAGGTTTTTTGGTATTCCAGATGAATTTGCAAATTGCTTTTTCTAAGTCTGTGAAGAATTGAGTTGGAATTTTGGATGGGGATCGCATTGAATCTGTAGATTAATAACACCAAGATCACCATTTTTAGTATATTGATCCTGACAATCTATGACCGTGGGAGATCTTTCTATCTTCTGATATCTTCTTTGATTTCTTTCTTCAGAGACTTGAAGTTCTTGTCATACAGACCTTTCACTTGCTTAGTTAGAGTTACACCAACGTATTTTATATTATTTGTGACTATTGTGAAGGGTGATGTTTCCCTAATTTCTTTTTCAGCTTGTTTATCCTTTGTGTAGAGGAAGGCCACTGATTTGCTTGAGTTAATTTTATATCCAGCTACTTTGCTGAAGTTTTTTTATCAGGTTTAGGAGTTCTCTGGTAGAATTTTTGAGGCCAAATGAGTATACTATCATATCATTTGCAAATAGTGATAATTTGACTTCTTCCTTTCCAATTTGTATCCCTTTGATCTCCTTTTGTTGTGTAATTGTTCTGGCTAGGACTTCAAGTACTGTATCGAATAGGTAGAGAGAGAGTGGGCAGCTTTATCTAGCCCCTGATTTTAGTGGGATTGCTTCAAGTTTCTCTCCATTTAGTTTGATATTGACTACTGGTTTGCTGTATATTGCTTTTACTATGATTAGGTATGGGCCTTGAATTCCTGGTCTTTCCAAGACTTTTATTATGAAAGGTGTTCGATTTTGTTAAATGCTTTCTCAGAATCTAATGATATGATCATATGTTATTTTTTTCCTTTGAGTTTGTTTATTTAGTATTTTATGTTGATGGATTTCCATATATTAAACCATCTCTGCATCCCTGGGATGAGGCCTGCTTGATCATGATGGATGATCATTTTGATGTGTTCTTGGATTCAGTTTGGGAGAATTTTATTGTGTATTTTTGCATAGATATTGATAAGAGAGATTGGTCTGAAGTTCTGATTCTTTTTGTGTCTTTGTGAGGTTTAGGTATCAGAGTAATTGTGGCTTTAAAAAAGAAATTGGGTAGTGTTTTTTCAGTTTCTATTTTGTGGAATAGTTTGAGGAGTATTGGTATTAGGTCTTCTCTGACAGTCTGATAGATGTCTGCACTAAACCCATCTGGTTCTGGGCTTTTTTTGGTTGGGAGACTATTAATGAATGTTTCTATTTCTTTAGGTTATATGGGACTGTTGAGATCATTTATCTGATCTTGATTTAACTTTGGTACCTGGTATCAGTCTAGAAAATTGTATATTTCATCCAGGTTTCCCAGTTTTGTTGAGTATAGGCTTTTGTAGTATGATGATGATGATTTTTTGGATTTCCTCAGTTTCTGTTGTTATGTCTCCCTATTCATTTCTGATTTTGTTAAGATACTGTCTCTGTGCCCCCTAGTTAATCTGGCTAAGGGTTTATCTATTTTGTTCTCTTTCTCCAAGAACCAGCTCCTGGTTTGATTGATTCTTTGTATAGTTCTTTTTGTTTCCACTTGGTTGATTTCAGCCCTGAGTTTGATTATTTCCTGCCATCTACTCCTCTCGGGTGAATTTGCTTCTTTTTGTTCTAGAGCTTTCAGATGTGCTGTCAAACTGCTAGTGTATGCTCTCCCCAGTTTCTTTTTGGAGGCACTTAGAGCAATGAGTTTTCCTCTTAGGACTGCTTTCATTGTGTCCCATAAGATTAAGTACATTGCGTCTTCATTATCATTAAACTCTAAAAAGTCTTTAATTTCCTTATTTCTTCCTTGACCAAGTTATCATTGAGTAGGGTGTTGTTCAGCTTCCATTTGTATGTGGGCTCTCTGTTGTTTTTGTTGTTATTGAAGACCAACTTTAATCCATGGTGATCTGATAAAATGTTTGAGATTATTTCAATCTTATATCTGTTGAGGCCTGTTTTGTGACCAATTATATGGTCAGTTTTGGAGAAGGTACCATGAGGTGCTGAGAAGGATAAAATGTTTGTTTTAGGATAAAATGTTCTGTAGATATTTGTTTTATAACTTCTGTTAGTTTTACTGTACCTGTGTTTAGTTTCAGTTTCCATCATCTGTCCATTGATGAGAGTGGGGTGTTGAACTCTCCCATTATTATTGTATGCAGTACAATGTGTGGTTTGAGCTTTAGTAAATTTTCTTTTATGAATGTGAGTGTCCTTGCATTTGGAGCATAGAAATTTAGAATTGAGAGTTCATCTTGGTAGATTTTAACTTTGATGAGTATGAAGTATCCCTCCTTATCTTTTCTGATCACTTTATGTTGAAATTCAATTTTATTCAATATTAGAATAGTGACTCCAGCTTGTTTCTTGGGACGATTTGCTTGGGAAATTGTTTTCCATCTTTTTACTCTGTCTTTGTTACTAAGATGGGTTTCCTGTATGCAGCAAAATGTTGGGTCCTGTTTATATAACTAGTCTGTTAATCTATGTCTTTTTATTGGGGGAACTGAGTCCATTGATATTAAGGAAAAGTAATTGTTGCTTCCTGTTATTTTTGTTATTGGAGTTGTTCATGTGGCTATCTTCTTTTAGTTTTGTTGAAAGATTAATTTCTTGCCAGGTGATGCCAAGAATCTGCTTTTCTCCATGAAGCTTTCAAATTTTGGGCTTCACTTCAGCCAATGCTTTTTCTCCACCAATGCTTCCTCTTTTCCTCTTTTTAGGAGTACTCTAACATTGCCATAAGATGTCAAGTCTCAAGTCTCCAAGATGCTTTCCAACCTAGTGCAGTGTGGAAGATTCATAAATACATACAAGCTCTGCTTCTAGGTTGTGATGCAGCGTTAGCCTTCTCTTGACCATAGCTTCAGCTGACCCTGAAAAAAATTACATCGTTTTCCCTGGTCTTTCCTTTCTCCAAACCTTTCTGTATACCCTTCCTTGATCTCTTTCACATCATATTCATGTGCTTTTTCTTCATTATTTGTTATTGCATGTGGGGCAGTGTTCTCTTCAAGCAACCTGGGCCCAGTCGAGTAATAGGCCTAGAACTCCAGAGCTCCAGTGGGCAATATTTCTTCTACCTGCAAGGGAAGGTAAGAGTTCAGCTATAACTCCTGATCCTGGGACCTTAGCTCATGTTTCAGTCTCAAGCCCCCTCAACGGCCCCAGCAGGAGAGGTGTGTGATATTGGTCAAGCTCTCTTACATGCAAATAAAGACTGTCAGCCCAAACCAATGAGAGATAACTGCTGTTGAAATCTGAATGACCCCCAAAACTGTATACATATCCTATCCAGGAAAGTAAAAGCACACCAAAGATCTACTGTGAAAGATCTACTGCGAAAGATCTACTCCTCCATTGTCTGAGCCCTTTGTTCTAAGAGCTGTAACACTTGGGAAGAGATCTGCTCTTCAGAAATGCTGCATGAAGTTGCACCGCACTCCTCACTGGCTAGGCGGACTCTTGTCAGCCGAGCCTGTGAGCCTGTCATGACTCAGTGCAGGGCAGTGTGGAGAAACAGAGCAGCCTGGAAGACGAGCAAAGATGGCTCCACCTGTGTGCACTCGCTTACCTTAGAAAAGGCTCTTGCACAGGTCAGGCTAGAAATCTCCATGGAAACCCTCTGGCACACAGGCCCACAATTACAGGCTTATGTGTATATATATATATATATATATATATATATATATATATATATTATACACAATAATATTATGTGTATATAAAACATACTAAACATGTATATAATATATCTACATAATTATCCTATGTGAAAACAATTATATATACATATAACCTAAAATATAATTTGCTCCAATATAACTCTTACACATGTTTTCAAGGCTGAACATTTGGTTTTGAATCTACAGAAGCTTATTAAGGACTGTTTCACAAAATCAGTCATGATAAAATTATTGGATGCATTCTGTGTCATTTTTCTAAAACTTCAAAAGGCCAGTCCCTATCTAATGCATTTCTTGCAACACTATTATGTTCTAAGCTACAACACTTCAATAAGATCAGAACACTTTTTTTTATTTAAGTTTTATTGCATTATGACTAGAAAAGATACGTAATTTCAATTTCTCTGAATTTGTTAACATTTAAAAACATATTTTAAGTAAATAGAATTGATGGGTTTGGGTTGCGGCGGGATGCGTCTGCAGACACCAGGCACAGGCAGTTCCACGTGTAAGAGGTTTAATTAAGAGGGGGTGGAGGATAGCGGTGCAGGAAGAGAGAGAGGGGAGAGAGAGAGAGAAGAAAAGAGGGAAAGATGGAGGAGAGTACCTATATATATATATATATATAAATATATATATATATATATATTTATATATATATATATATGTCATGACGTAGCAGTCCAGGTAAAGGTGGGAGCTGAACCCAATGGATTCTGGGAATATGGTGGCCGTTGCCCTGGCGACAGGTCTGTTGACCCGCCCATATCTGCCGCAGTTTCTGGATGCTAACAAGGATTACATCACATTCTTTTTTCCCTTTTCTACTCCAACTCCTCCCAGAGACCCCCCTTCATTACCTGCCACACCTTTAATTTTTTGTCATATTATTTAAAATGTGTAAAATATTGTAACAATAAAAATGAGTATTGTAAAAGTTGTTTGATATAAAACAACCCATTGAACAGTCTTATGTAGATGTTTCTCTATGGCAATACTGAAAATACAGAAGTTTTTCTCAATATAAATTTTAAATAACTCCAAACATGTTAACTGTATATTTTAAAATAATACATTGCTACTAGTATTTTTTTTAATGAACATAAATACATAGTCTTTTTGTTTATTTTGGTTTTAGTAGAGCTTAAAATCTTGGCTCTTACTGTGGTACAAATCCAAAATAAGAACAATTTTTAAACTTTGGAGTTCATTGTAATAAGGCTGAACTTCAATGACCCTCACATCACCAAAGGATTTTACCTTCATAGTAGCTAAGCTAAGAGTTGACAGTTCTCCTGCACCAAGGAGTGATTTTTGGATACAGATTTCCTGCTATGGTCAAAGCTATTTGACTTGAGTGATTGTCTTCATTCTCAGCCCACAGAGAACAGGTTACATTCATTTAAGAAATGGTGTAGGTATTAAGATGGTCTATCCTTGAAGTCATTCACCAACTGTTTCAATGAAGAATGGTTCTGCTTGGAGGGTGACACAGACATTTAGTAAGGGTAAAAATCTGTTTCATTGACTGTGATGATTTTGAAAAGCATTCATTTCAGAGAAAGAGTAACTTATAAAGTCCTTTTCTTCAAACTTGATACAAGAACTACAAATGTCAAGCAAAGCATTCAGTCTCACTCTTTGTTGTTCTCTTACAAGCCGCCTCCCAAGTTAATTGTCTACATTTCTTTTGGCTGTTTAAATAATTTTGAAATATGTAAGCTGTTCTGAAAGCCATAGTAAAATGTAAAAACATCAAATAATCCTATTAATAGAGAGGCTGAGATAGAAGAAGCAGAACACTTATATGCCAAAGTCCTAAAATGTTTCAACAATCTTCCCTGCTCAAAAAAATCCTAAAAACAAAACAAATAACACTCTTTCAAGAAAAAAAATAACAACCAAAGAAGAACACAAAAGGGAAACCACAAACAAACAAACAAACAAACAATGGCCAGGTCAGTCAATCTACACACAAAGGAAAAAGGTAAACACCAATCCAGGTACAAACTCTTGATTTAGAATGGCACCTGTGCAATAGTAACACAAAGCTTGTAATAGTAAATAAACCAGATCTAATCTGAGTTAAGGTCCACTCCATGAGATGGAACCTGTGCCCAATGATATGGGTGTCCAAAAATCTGAGATTAGAAAGA
>NW_022196894.1:76820336-76836728 GCF_008632895.1 Mastomys coucha
TGTGAAACGATTTCTGGGACTGGTGTTTTTTCACAGGTCTCAATCATCTGTTAAGATGAAATAAAGCAAAACTCACTACTGCTGTATCTTGGTAGTGTTGATAGTGGTATAATTGTTTGGGACTATCAGTGGTACTATAAATGAAGCATTTCTCCTTTTCTTCGATAAAGTAGACTCAGAGTCTGTCCTAGCTGAATTGCCCACATGGAACAACCTACAGCTATTTGGCAGAAAAACCGCAACTGAGAAATTGCTTAGACCAAAGTGAATTTCAGACATGTCTGGAAGACTGTCTTGAGTATTAATTGGTGTAAGAGGACTGAGCTCAGTGTGAACAACACCATCCCTAGGCATGTGGTCAGGGATCATCTAATGGAGCTAAATGTGAGGGAGAGATCAAGCCAAGCAGTGAGTCAGAGAACAGTCCCGTCTTCTTTTTTGCCTTCAGGTTCCTTTCTTGAGTTCCTGCACTGACCTTCCTCAGTGCTCGATTGTGATCCAAAGTGCAAGCCACAAATAATCACCTTTATTTCCACGTTGTTTCTGCTTTGGGGGTCTGTTTTATCACAACAATAAAACAAAGCTAGAAAAAAACATCCACTTTTTTTTCCCTTAGCATCCTAGCCTTTCCCTAGCAGCCCTCTATGGACCAGGGAACCAATGTGAGCATTTTACACCTATGATGCATAAAGATTTCAACAATGAATTCAGAAGTGAGGAGAAAATTCCTGACTAACTCTGCAGATTTGCCTTGTCTACCTATAAATGGTTTGAGGCCAACATCCACTTTTCAGCTGACCTTTTAAAGCCTATACTCAGAAAAGCATTGCAGTGGCCTTTTGGGTTATTAAAAATTCATGCCAATTGAAAGCTAGCATAATGAGCAGTCTTTAAAAAGTCTGGATATTTTCCCTCTTTCCAAACAAGGCTACTTGGTATACGATCAGAAATCCCTTTGAAAACAATCTGGAAAAAAGCATTTCTATTATGTAACTACCATAATTTCTATTGCATACTGTTATATTGAATGCACTGAATTTTGATTATGTCATGAGTCGACTTTCCATGGTACACAAACTTTCCTTCATCCCTGGTTCATACCTTGGAAGCACTTTAGAAGCTCTTGATAGTTCTTCTCAGAGGTTTTTGCCAGTGTGGCTATCCTGCCTGGGTGTATTTGATTTTCCAATTTCAATGTACATTGCAGACTTACTGCTTGATGTATTTTGTTTTCATCAAGGTTATATCAAAGGTGGGTGTGACCTCAGGGCATTAAGGTACTGCTTATTGAGTTGTGGAGATTACAAGTCAGAGTTCCCAGGAGTGTTTTACTGTGTAATGTCAGGTCAAAGTCCACAGGCAAACAAGCAGAAAAGAAAAGATAACAAGAATACTAAAGTCATGTGAGGATAGACTGACTCTCAGGTTTTCTGTTGTCTCTACATTAATGCACAGAGCATCCTATAGAGTTATGGAACTTAATATTCTTTTCCTTTCTACTGATAGCTAAATATTTTGGGGAAATTAAATGAGGATCAAAAGCAAACAGTCGAAGACTTGTCTTTATTTTGAAAATGTCAACATATTATCTTTCAAAATATTTACTTCTTCCTTCTATTTACCCTAAGTAGGAAACCATAATTAAAAAGGGAATTTTGGCCTGCTATAGGGATGTTGACCCTTGCTATAGTATAATCAGAGATAGGAGAATCCAAGGTTTAGGGCTACAGACTAAGTTCAAAGCCAGCATAGACACCTTAGAGAGATCCTAACATAAAAATTTTATAGAGTAAAATTATAAATAAATAAAGTTCTGGGGATGTAGTCCATAGGAAAAGAGATTCTGTAGAATGATGGAGGCCCATGGTTTAATCCAAGTCATAGGACATGTAGAACCTTGCTGTTAAACTTTCGCAGTTGGCACATAACAAACATTAGTACATTCTCATTACTGAAGGCATCTCAAACTATGTAAGACTTTGTGGGCCAAAGTTCAGACAATATTGTTGCAGAATTGTTCTGGACTTTGAAGGGCATAACCATTCACTTACAAGTTAAGTGTTGCTAGTTCACCTATCCACCTATTCAACTGTAAACCATGGAATTAAATGGACAAGGAGTATATTGCCAGCCTGTGACTTCCAGGCATTCCACCCTAAGCGTACCAGTGTCCATTTCACCTTTCTCTTTCACAGATAATCATATTAAAATAAACTCCCCACATCAATAATTGCTTATGAGGAGAATATTCTCCAATCTCTTATAGAAACATTGTAGGTAGTGTCTCTATATAAACACTTAGGTCTTTTTGTTCCTCCTGTAGAAACTAGTTGAGTTCCTATCTTAACTTCTGTAAATTAGGTTCACAGTGAAGCTGCCAAGCACATCAATGGAGCTATTCATCCCTGTCAAGGTATTACTTCCATTAGTAATTTAACATTATATCATGTTATGATTCTTTTCTTTTTCTTAAAATAATGCATTTGTAATTCTTTCGCCATATGTGTGAGGGTTTCTTTTTGATTGTCTTTTGTACAAGAGCTCATGCGGAGAAAGTAACTGGATGCAGGCATTGAGGCAGAGACTGTGGAGGAAGTTATTTATTGGCTTTTCCCTGCCTAGGGGTAGCACAGCCCATCGTGTATGGGGCCCTTCCACATCAAACATTAATCAAGAAAATACCCCGCAGACTTCCTTACAGGTCTAATGTAGGTAATGGAGACACTTGCTTAATTGAGGTTCTCTCTTCCTGGATGATGAAATCTTGTGCAGCATAACAATAAGGAAATAAACAAACAAACAAACAACACATTCTTATTAAATTGTAGAATTCAGATATCATGATATCTTTCTCAAATAATTGTAATCATATCCACATTTCTATTACCAGATTGTCCCTTGAACCCACTTAAATCATAACTGAATAATTAATTAAAGAAAAATCTAACCATGTTATTATCACCACCAAGAACAGTAAAATATAAACAGTTTTCATGTTTCTGGTGAATGTTTAGAATTTTCAAGCCTTTAAATGCTTCATTTAATATATCTGAATGTATCTACCTATCCACACTTTCTTTTCAAACCCTACGTTACACTTGAGAATTTAGTACGGGGAAATTTTCCTACCTTTTCTCCAGTCTTCTATGCCATTTCTTGCATAATCATTTACTGTGTGACCTTCTCTTTGGAAATCCCTCGAGCTTTGTATAATTAACTCTTCTTCAGTGTTTTAAGATAGGAACAGGTTCTGCCACTAAGACAAAGCCATATTCCTGTTCTTCTGTCTGTCTAGTTTCATGGTAATTATCTATTTGTCTATATTTCTTAAAGTAAAATACTACTTTATGTTTGATTCCAGGCTATATAATAGTGTGTCATTAATGTAAAAAGACATTAAATATATATTAATGAAATAAATACAATCAAAACATATTTCTCTTATTTTTTCAGAAGAAATGAAGTTTCCAATTATCCTTTTGATATAGATATTTTGTAAAAAAATATTTCATCTTGTTGAAGTTTACTAGACAATCTAAAAGATGTGCTACTTGAAGTACATTCTGTTTTCAACTCTACCAATCTCTTACAGTGTCCTTTTCTTCATTAAATGGCAATAAATTTATTTGTTATCCCATTTCAAAGCCAGAAACAGAAATATCACATCATATTGTACTTATTTGCATGTTTTCATGTTCAATAAATGATTATAGTTTTCATCAGCTGTACCCAAAATTAAGTGCCCCACTCTTTCCAAATAATATTAAATTCTAAGCATTTTAATGGATCAAAAATAATCCTCATTTATTAATGAACAGAATATTTTTTCATCTTTTAATCAAATGCTATAAACAATTGTCTCATGAACATACATATAAAGGAAACATAATAAGTACTAAGAATCGTACATTTGATTCCTAATTCAATTAAAAGTTAAATATAAAGAACAAAGGTTACAGACATATCATGAGAAAAAGAAAATTTTACACTAAAACTAATAATATATTTGTAGATAAAATATAAAATGGTTTATCTTCAGCATTTTACATTCTCTGGTAAAATAATATCTAACATCAAACGTTAAATATTGACCAGATTCATTGCAGAGTTTTACACAAACACTACTACTTTTATCCCATTAATAATAACTCAAAGTATTTATTATTATTGTAGAACTGTGTAGACAAAGGAAGGGAGCTCTGCTAGATGAAAATAACAGAATACTGAATATTCTTAAATGCATTGCAGGTTTGAGATCTTAGAAGAATTTACCCAGAACTTTAAAAACACTGTCCATTTTCTATATAAATCTAAGAATCATCTAGATGGAGATAAACCTTTAATTTTAGTTTCAGAGATGAATCATTTGCTTAATTAAACTTTATTTGCTTTTAAATTGTAGTTTGTCTTAGTGACATCCTCCATAATATTTTGAGTTTGTGTTAGAAGCTTGAAAATACAGGGAAAACTTGAAACCAAAAATATAATCAGAACTGACAGTTTTTTAATGCTGGTAATATTTTTATCTTTTGTTCTTTTATATTTGTATCATACTATTGTCTTCACCTGAAGCAACCATCCAAATCTCTTCCAGTTGAAATTTAAATTATCTAACTAATGAAATAAAAAAATAAATTTATAGATTAATTCCTCTTGCATAAAGGATGTCCCATAGTATATAGGAACAACTAAAATAAATTCTCATTTATTGTTTATAGTTTCAGTGACATTTTCCAAGCTCAGATCTCTTCTTTGCTGTATAAATATTTCTAAGAAAGCTATTGGTTTTATTTTGCCATCAATCCTTTCTTTACTATGACCTCTTTTGCTATGAATGTTTAGTCCCAATCTTGTACAATGTATATATTAATTGAAAATTGAAATGTGACATTTGACTTCCTTGCCTTTCTGTGATTTATGAATGTAAAGATTATATTTGTGTGTTGAGAATTTTACCCATAGGTGTATAGTTCAATGAAGTGGGATTTTTTTAAAAAAATTATGTGGCTATTAGTAGAAAAATTCCGCTGGGAATAGGACATGTATGGTTTTCTTGTCTTCTGTCTTTCTTCCAGTGTTCATATAGCATTCCTTGTGTCTGTAGGGCATAGCTTCAAGACATCAGAGACACTAGTAATGAAACAAATGTACTATTCACTTGGATTCCCAGGGTCTAAAACTGAGAAATGAATTTTAGTTATAAAATAGTAAGTAAAGAAGCTGGAAAAAATGAGTAGTTAATAAGACTTTCTGATCTTGAAGAGTACCTGGGAGTACATTCCAGTCTTAAGGTCAAGGACCAAAGCCTCCTATAATTGTAGTTGCAGGAGAACTAATGCTTTCTTCTGGCATCCTCAAGCACACAACACACATGTTTTATGCATACATACAGGCAGTCCAAAAATTCTCACTCAAGAAACAAAAGTAAAATAAGACTTAAATACAATGAAACTATCTCAATCTCTGGTATTTTTTCATGGTAGTATTTATATAGAAGTCTCATTTGCAACAGTATCTGGATGATTGTAACACAGATTTCAACATCCCTGTTACAGCTACTAAAAGTTACTCTTTGACAGATCTTGGTAAGAGATTAAATATTTCTATACTACAACATTACATTTATAAGGCAATAACCACCCCAGAGTTCATTAGTGCTCTGCATAATTACCTTCTGAACCTCTCGCTTTGATTGTAATTGTTGGGTGATTCCAGTAAACCTTTGTTCCCTCTGCTCTGATGCCCAACACACAGAAACATGTACAAAATTTTCAATACGCTTAAGTCTTTTTCTATTGTGTGAAAAAACCCTTGTACTTGTGCATATATGTGTATTTTAATGAATACATAAATGAGTGCTTGATTAAATACAAGGTAACATTCCTATCAATTTATTTGTACAGGTTTATTAGTAGTACATTTGCATCCTTTAAGATATATGATATGAAGTCCTTGTTTTTAATAGGTGAGTAGTACTCCATTGTGTAAATGTACCACATTTTCTGTAACCATTCCTCTGTTGAGGGCATCTGGGTTGTTTCCAGCTTCTAACTTTTATAAATATGGCTGTTATGAACATAGTAGAGCATGTGACCTTTTTTCATGTTGGAACATCTTCTGGGTATATGCTCAGGAGTGGTATAATTGAGTCCTCAGGTGATATCATGTCCAATTCTCTGAGGAACCTCAAGACTGATTTCCAGAGTCTTTGTACCAGTTTGCAATTCTACCAGCAATAGAGGAGTGTTCCTCTTTCTCCATATCCTAGCCAATATCTGCTGTCACC
Organism: Mastomys coucha; assembly: GCF_008632895.1. Taxonomy (NCBI): domain Eukaryota; kingdom Metazoa; phylum Chordata; class Mammalia; order Rodentia; family Muridae; genus Mastomys; species Mastomys coucha. Next base: position 76,826,623 of record NW_022196894.1, read on the forward strand.
TGAGTTTTTGATCTTAGCCATTCTGACTGGTGTGAGGTGGAATCTCAGGGTGGTTTTGATTTGCAGTTCCCTGATGACTAAAGATGTTGAACATTTGTTTCTTTAGATGCTTCTCAGCTATTCAGTATTCCTTAGTTGAGAATTCTCTGTTTAGCTTTGTTCACCTATTTAAAAAAGGAGTTATTGCGGATTTCTGAGTTCGAGGCCAGCCTGGTCTATAGAGTGAGTTCCAGGACAGCCAGGGCTACTCAGAGAAACCCTGTGTTGAAAAACCAAAATAAATAAATAAATAAATAAATAAATAAATAAATAAATAAGTAGGAGTTATTTGGTTCTCTGGAGTCTAACTTCTTGAGTTCTTTGTATATATTGGATATTAGCCCTCCATAAGGTGTAGGATTGGTAAAGATATTTCCCGGTCTGTTGGTTGCTGTTTTGTCCTATTGAGAGTGTTCTTTGCCTTACAGAAGCTTTGCAAATTTTTTGAAGTTCCATTTGTAGATACTTGATCTTAGAGCATAAGCCATTGGAAATTTCCCCCTGTGCCCCATATAATTGAGGCTTTATGTCCTGAAAGTCACAAGCAAATGGATGGAACTTGAAGATATCATCCTGAGTGAGGTAACTCAGTCACAAAAGAACACACATGGTATGCTCTCACTGATATGTGGATATTATCCCCAAAGCTCAGAATACCCAAGATACAATTCAAAAACTATATGAAGCTCAAGAAAAAGGAAGAACAAAGTGTGGATGCTTCAGTGCTTCTTAGAAAGGGGAACAAAATACAGGAGGAAATACAGAGACAAAGTATGGAACAGAGACTGAAGGAAAGGTCACCCGGATACTGCCCCACCTGGGGATCCATCCCATATACAATCACCAAACCCAGACACTACTGTGGATGCCAGGAAGTGTTTCCTGATGGGATTCTGATATGGCTGTCTCCTGAGAGGCTCTGCCAGAGCCTGACAAATACAGAGGCAGAGGCTTGTAGTCAACCATTGGACTGCTTGTGGGGTCTGCAAGGAAGTAGTTGGAGAAGGAAGTGAAGGAGCTAAAGAGGTTTGCAGCCCCTTGGAGGGAGCAACAGTGTCAACAAGCCAGACCCCCGGACCTCTCAGGGTCTGGACCACCAGCCAAAAAGTACACATTGAGGGACCTCAGGCCATATATGTAGCAGAAGATGGCCTTGTTGGACATCAGTGGGAGGAGTGGCCCTTGGGCCTGAGGGGGTTAGATGCCCTAGTGTAGGGGAATGCCAGGGAGGAAAGGGGGGGAGTGGTTGGGTTGGTGGGCGAGCACCCTCATAGAGGCTGGAGGAGCTGGCATGGTATAGGGGGTTTCTGGAGGGGAAACCTTGAAAGGGGGTACCATTGAAATTAAATAAAGAATATAACCAATAACAGAAAAAAAGAAATACGTGTGAGTCTCTTTCATATTTCTCTCTCCCTCCAGAATTAGAATGGATGTGTTATCAATAGCTTTACCTCATAAAAGCTGTGGAGAGATTTCTGTGGTTTTTTGAAAAGGTGTATATCTTTAGATTCCTTAGATGAGCTATTAATATCTATATACTTGTACATGCTAAGGCAAAAGGAGCAATGTGTAGCTACATGCCATAAATATGGAATTATTCTGGTTCAGTTTCCTGCAAAATGAGTTCTAGTTGAGTTAGAATGGAATCGTTTGTTGCTCATGATTATGGAATAATTGTTATTAACATTTTTATTTTTCTTAAAAGTTCTAAATGTGATATAAAATTCCATTGCACATGATAGAATTAGTAAAATAAAAGACAAATAATTCAATAGGTTAACAGTGCAGAAGTCTTCACAACCTTGATGGATTAACAACTGTCAAGCATTTAAGCTAAAAGGTCACTGTTTTAAATATTATATACCACAGCATTAAACAGAACAGAGCATTGCCAACAAATTTCTAATATTTAATCAATTTCAACAGGTGACACAATTTTAGAGGCACATAATAGTGAATGTATATCTTAAAATCAATGGAGCAATTTTTAGTTAATCTCAATTTTCTTAAATGAGTTAGAGTTAACATATTTTTTAAATAGTTGGGCCTGTACTAAGAGAATTATATTTCAAACACACCAATTAATAAATATAAATGATCTATCTCCACAGCTGAAAAGAAAAGTTTAAAATGAAAATTAGTCAATCCTTCCCACTATTTAAAAATAAGCCGCAGGCTTTGAACCATTGCATCAATTGTTTGTTTTCTAACTTACAGTCTCCACTCCTGACTTACCAAACGTTAAGTTAGCAGTGAGTTTTACAAGCCTTGTTTGTCCCTGACTTTCACAGAGTCCTTTCTTCCAAATGTAACATTTCATTCTGTCTGCCTTGTACCAGCCATGGGTCAAATGATTGTTCTTTGGTACTCTAAGCGCAGTCAAATGGCCTTACAAGTAAACATCTTTTACAAGTCAAGCCGCTGGGTAGTCCATAATTCTTCTACCTTGTTGAACTTATGTGACAGAGTAAGAAATACTGCTTTGAAGAACTGTAGCCAACAGCACTTAACATTCACAGGCTGACTTCCACTTCGCTTCCCAGAAGCACTCACATTCTTTCAAGAGATAGGTTCTCTTTCTAAGAGCTTTACTTCCTCTGTTTCAGAAGATAGGATCTGAGAATATTCTGTGTGTAATAATCAAAAATAGATGAGTAACGGCACCAGGAAGAACTACATAGTAAATAATCGGGATCCAAAAGAGACATATAACTTTTCAATATAAGCTTCTTACAAATTGATATAAGCTTAAATAAAGCCAAGTAATAACAGAGTGTTTTTTTTCCCTTCAAGCAAGTGTTTAAATTCTAAAAGCAAAAATGTAGTATTTCTCTTTTTAATTTGGCCATTGCAATAATTACTTTATTTCATTATTATGCCCAAACATCTGAGAAGAAATGCTTCTAAAGAGGGGAGGATTACTTTACCTCACTGTTTTAGAACATGACAATTGGTACATGACAATTGGAGTGCAAGAAGCAACAAATCAAGACTACTCCTCAGCTATATTCATCCCTAGAGTGTGTGTGTGTGTGTGTGTGTTTGTGTATGAGTATGTGTGTACATGAGTTCATGCATGTGCGGGTAGCAGTGGGCTCACCTGTAATTACATGTATGAAGGACACCCTCCACCTTATTTTTAAGATCATGTCTCTAACTTCATCTGGAACTCACCATTTCAAATAGACTGAGTGTTCACTTAGCTCCAGAAATCCATCTGCCTGCTTTCCCAGCCCTGGGCTTACAAACGCATGCCACCATGTCAGGCTTTATAATAGATCATGAACATGTCCTCATTATTTTTTTGTTTTTCACATCAAGCACTTTGACACAGAGGCTTCTCTCTGTTTGTTTTTATTCCCTCCTTTCTTTAAAGTTAAGAGAGTTTTAATCTGAGTTGCAGTTTGAAAGGCTTTGGTCTGTCATAACACTGAAGGCATGGCTATGTGTGGTGCAGTGGGTGTAGGTATGGGAGGCCATGGACTGCTCACATCTCACTCTGGTATAGCAGGAAACTGAGAACATGAAGTGGGAAAGAGTTATGTGTTATAAAAGACAGCCACCCACCATGCCACATAAACGTCAATTATTAATTTTCTTTACACCTTTCCAAAATAGCACCAGCAAATAGGACCAAGTATTCAACAACAGGAGGCATTTCATACTCAACCAAGAAAGATGGCAGGAATACTTGACATAAAACATAGCATTGTGTCCTCTTAGAATGTGTTCTATTAATACAGCAGTATGTTTCCCTCTATATTCTCTCTTTATCCATACCCTGGAGCACAGGCCATAGGATGCTGTTGCCCACATTTCATTCTTAGAATCTACTTCCACCCACCTGCTTTAATATTCTGCAAATTTCCTCACAGACATTTCAAGACGTGGTTCACTAACACCATAGAAGCTTTTAATCAAATCAAGATAACAATCAGAATTAACTTGGAGACTTACGTTTATTTTTGAAATATGTTATGACAAACTGTAAGTTTCCAAACGTTCATGACTACCCCAAACACTAAAGACTGCTACCCCTGCCTTGTTGCTCATCAGAGTTTACTGGTAAGACCCTATTGCTGAATATATTATATAATTTCATTTCTGTCCACGGAGAAATCAAAATGGTGCTGAGCAGAAGAAACTTGCTTCCAGATAGCTAGCCTCATAGGCTAGATAGTGTTATGTAGGTTGTTAGAAAGAACAAAGTTATCAGTAATCTTACTCCGCTGTGGAGTGCAATAAATGATGAATATGGGAAGATATAACCATAGGTGAAATAAGACCAGGAATGCCATGATTAGCACTGATTACTTTTTAGTGAGACTTAATGCCTGTTCCATAGAAGAAATCTCATACATGATACTATAAATCTAGCCATTAGCCCATGTTTGGGGATTGACAGGCCCCCAAGGGTGACGTAACAATTGTTGTTCTGTTAAATGAGTGCAATATCAAATTGCCTTATAAAACCATCTCTATATCAGCAGCTTAGTTCTACTCTCAGACCACATTGGATGAGTTTCAGAGTATCGTGGATGGTTGTTATTGCAACTGAAAACCACACTTACTCAGAGATTAAGTAGGAATACTCAGTCATAAGCAAAATATTTATTTCATTCAGATCACCACCAAAGTCATGGACCATTGAGGACAAGAAAAGGGAAAAATTATAAGAGCAAGACATCATAAGTATGTATATATGTAAAACTTATCTTGGTGTGTGTGTGTGCATGTACTTATGTATGTATGTGTGTGAAATGCTTGGAGCCTGCTTGCTAGAGCTTTGCTCTAATCATTCTATGTGTGAATGTTTATATGTTTGTCTGTAGATATGTGTGCATGTATGTTATGTCTGCCATTTTTTCATTCATTCAGAGAGAGAGAAAAAAAATACAAGTATATCTGTAAATTTTCTTTCCTTCCTTCTTTGTATCACTGACCCAGAGGAATCAAGAGAACTCATAGTTTATCCACTGGCCACAGTGAGTGTCAGCTCTAGTACATTAAGCTTTGTCCTCTCAGAGAAAGGTCTGCTGAGTAACTTCTCTAATTGCTAGCTGGCTTTTGCAGCAGTCCTGTAGGCATCTGGACCCAACCCTGTCAACAGCTCTAAGCACTGATCCCCAATGGCTGCTTGCCTCAGTTTACCCACCACATGGATGTCAAAGGCAGTCATTGGCTGTTGGAAACCAAAAGCACTCTCAGAGTACTCTCTAGCTTGACCCACTCCTAAGCTCAGCTCTGGTGGAAACACTCCAGAGCCAAGATGCTTGAGAACCAGGATCCTAGTTTAATGCCAAGCTGTCCTTAGCTTGGAATTTCTCTCAAGGATTCTGTCCTGCTAGACAGGTTTTCTTCAGAGCTAGCACATTCCTTAGGACAGTCCACAATAGTTAGAAAAGGCTTCCCTCACTCAAGGACTTTAGCTAGGATAGAACCTCCCAGTGCTTGCCTCCAGCAAGACCCAGAGAATTAACAGGAAATACCAAAATACCTCTACAGGTAGGGCTCTACTGCTTGCTCTTCTGCCTGCTTCATACCTAGCTACCAGACTCTGCTGACCTTGCCTATGTGACCTCAGTCTTATGCCTCTTGCTGTAACCCCCACCCGCCTACGTGACTCTTGTCATCTGCTGAGAATTCCCCTAGCTGCCTCCCCATTTTCTTTTTCTGTAAACATATATATACTGGCCACTGGTCATTAATAAACAAGGCTTTGACAAAAGACTTGCTTGGCCTTCCTCTCCTTTCTCGCCCATTTCTTTTCCAGGTTTAGTTCCCCTCGAAACCCACAGAATAACTAGATCCCGCGGGTCCGGGAATTGGCACCTTGGGTTGGGGTTTTCCTTCTGGTATTTCCTTTATATCTGTAAGGGATTTATTTGTTTTCTCTTTAAAGGCCTCTACCTACTCGATTATATTTGTGGATAGATATTGATTTTGGATTTATCTTAAAATACCCTGTTTCACCATCCATGGTGATTGAGTTTTGCAGGGTATAGTAGTCTAGGTTGGCACTTGTGAATTTTTTTAGAAGTTGCAAGATAGATGGATCCAGACCCTTCTAGCTTTTAGCATCTCTGATGAGAAGACCAGTATAATTCTGATATACGTGCATTTGTATGTTACCTGACCTTTTTCCTTGGTGCTTTTAATAATCCTTTATTCTGTAGATTTTGTGTTGAGAGGATTTTCCTTTCTGGTACAGTCTAATTGGTGTTCTATGTGTTTCTTGTATGTTTATAGACGTATCTTTCTTTAGATTGGGAAATTTTTCTTCTATGATTTTATTGAAAATATTTTCTGGGCCTTGGAGCTGGGACTCTTCACCTTCTATTCCTATTATTCCTAGGATAGGTGTTTTCATGGTATGCTAAATTTTGTGGACAATTTAAATCAGAAATTGTGTAGAGTTAAGATTTTTTGACTGACATATGTATTTCTTCTTTTCTATCTTTTACATCTGAGATTTTCTCGTTCATCTCCATTTCATTTCTGTTGATGATGGTTGCATCTGTGGTTCCTCTTCTCTTCCCTAGGTATTCCATCTCCAGATTTCCCTCACTTTTCTTTATTGCTTTCATTATCACTTTTAGCTCTTGCACAGCTTTACTTCCCTCACTTGTTTAATTGTTTGTTTTTATACATATATTTAAGGGTTTGATTTATTTCCTTCTTAGGGACCCCTACCTGTTTATATCTCCCTGTGTTTCTTTAAGGAATTTATTCCCTCTCTTAAAACCGCTACCATGTTTATTAGATGGGATTTAAGGTCATTGTGTGTGTGTGTGTGTGTGTGTGTGTGTGCATGTGTGTGTATGTGTTTCATTTGTGTTCAGATAACCAGGGATTGTTGTAGTAGAGTAGATGTACTCTGAAGGTGTCCTATTGCCCTACCTTTTGTTGACTGTCTTCTTTATAGGGCTTTTAGTCATCTGAATGGTTTTAGTCCCTGGATGTTCCTGTTGTAGTATGCATTGGGAGGGGGTGTTAAGCTCCATGGACCAGGTGTAGGCCTCTGGTTGGTATTTTTGGGCTATATTGTTCAGGATCTGCAGGTCTGTGTGGCTTAGGAGCCACAAATCTGATGAAATTGAGCAGGAAGATGGTCAGAGAAAGGAGATCCTGAGAGGATATTAAACTTCTCGTGGCAGCTCAGAGAGCAGCAAGCAGGCAAGATGAGTCAGGAAGAGAGTCAACCAGTATGGTTCAGGATCCGCAGGTCTAATGAAGGTTGATGGAGAGGTGAATTGAGAATGGTGGGACTTATGGCTCCAGCTGCATATGTAGCAGAGGATGGCCTAGTTGGTCATCACTGGGAGGAGAGGCTCTTGGTCCTGTGAAGGCTCTATGTCCCAGTGTAGAGGAATGCCAGGGCCAGGAAGCTGGAGTGGGTGGGTTGGTTAGCAGGGGGAGGGGGGAGAGAACAGGGTTTTTTTTTTCCAGAGGGGTAACCGGGAAAGGGGATATCATTTGAAATATAAATAAAGAAAATATCTAATAAAGAAATTAGAGAGAGAGAGAGAGAGAGAGAGAGAGAGAGAGAGAGAGAGAGAGAATGGAGGTCCGATGGGAAAGCAAACTGTTCAGGGGAGCTTGGGGTTCCCCGGAGGACTCTTAGAGCAGAGAGATGGGTTGGGCAAGGGAAGCTGACCTGTAAGTCTCATTTATTTCAGTAGTTATAGAATGCTAAAAGATATTTACAAATTAACAAAACAGGACAGGCAGAATATCCACAAGTATACATAAGTTTGCATGTGTAAGTCTTGAGTGTGCCTTCATATAGCAAAAATAAGAGAAAATTATTTCATAGATTAGGATGGAGGGCCCTGTTAAAGACATGAAAACTTTTCATTTAAACCTTATATTTTTGTTTTTTGGGGGGGAGAGGGGTTGGTGGTTTTTCGAGACAGGGTTTCTCTGGCTGTCCCGGAACTGACTCTGTAGACCAGGCTGGCCTCAAACTCAGAAATCTGTCTGCTTCTGCCTCCCAAGTGCTGGGATTAAAGGCGTGTGCCACCACTGCCCAGCTTAAACGGTATATTTTAAAAATAAGTATTAAAATTGATAAAATATATTCAACAACATTAAAAATAATTTTTCTTGTATGATGGTTCTCAAAAAGTTTTTCTCTCTCCATAAATTTGTAAGTATATTTTGTGATGTGCTCTATTTTTCTGATAAAATTTCATGAGTATATGTGCAGGTAAAGAAATCATGGTAACCTGTTTCTTTTTTCACAAGAAATGATTTGAATTTTTACTTTTCTTCCTGGTAAAGCATGACTCTGACTTTATAGTCATCCCTCCATGCTTGTTCAGCCACACTGAAAGCTCTTCTTCGTTTAAAACAATGGTAAGCCTAGAAATTATTAAAGTGCTAAAATCCTTTCTTTAATAAATAATATTTCAAAATAAAATATATCTCCAGTCCTAATTTTAGACATTACCATCGAGCACAGTGCACACAAGGAAACAAGTAGTCCTGACCATAAAGTGGCTGTGCATTCTCGTCTTACATTTCATCATTTTTAAACAAAGGACACTGAAAATGATTGAAATATGTTCACAGACTTTAATAATATACATTGTAGTATTTCAGTTTTTTATAGTTTTTCCAGTCTTTTAAATGGAGAGGAAAATGGAACAATTAACAGACTTAAGTTGAAATGCACAAAAGGAAATGCTCTGGTGAACTTTTGACTCTGTTTTCATCCACTTGTTAGGATAAAAAGCACTCATCATTCAAGTCTTCAATGTACTCAGAGCTCTATTCTCTTATTATTCTGCCTGCTCTTGGCAATTAATCACTTGTATTGACTAAGGTTGCTAGGATACGTTTGATCAAATAGTAGTAACAGTTTACTTAATTGGGAAAATCTCATCTCAGGGTAGAAAATCAAAGCAGTGCCACTCTGATTTTTGTGAAATTACTGTTGTTAAGAGGTCAATGTTTTTAAATATGTAAGTACTTGTTTGATCGAAACACAACAGCACCAACTTATTCAAAGTTTTACTTTCTTATGTTCAGCTACAAATGGCCAACACAAGGTCTAGAAATATTAAATGGAAAATTCCCCTAATAAATCATTCATTTTTTTAAAAAACAGCTTTTATCATAAGATAGTTATAATTGTCCTGTTGTGTTATTGTACCTAAATCATCTGATACTATGGCTAACTTATAAGCTAAACATTATTATAGGTCCTATATACATATAATACTTATAAAATTTAGACCTGATAAATATTTAAAAATTAGACATGAAAGTTTACTCCACTATCTTGTTTCTAGGGAATCTGGAGGCTTATAACAGATTTTAATGGAATATTGCTCTTACATAGATATTTTTCCATCTTTATTCTTTAGTTAAGAGGTTAAAATTTAAAACAAAAATCATTACAGTTTTAGTCATTTAGGCTTTTCAGAAAAATAAATGTGGTTTCCCTCAAAAGTAAACTAACAATAAATTTGATTTCTGAAAGCTGATACCTACACAGTTAATAAAAATTTCCTTGATTCATGTTACATATTAACACATATTTGTTCCAAGTTCTCCAACACAGATTAAATTATTACAGAACGGCCTATTCTTGAGAAACAAATGTATCAAAGTGCTTTTTCAATACAATACTGTGGGGAGCAGGCAGAGATTTTCCCATCTTAAGGAAATTCAAAAGTAGTCAAGAGTGGAGTCAAATGGAGACTTGAAATGTTCATACATTTCCAGTCCCTACATCTACTAACAGAATAACTAGCCTCAAAGAATAAGGAAGTTATTTGAAGTCTTCCTGTCAAAGCCTGATGAGCGAGTTATTGGAGATGTGATTTACACTGCAGCTATAAGGTGACCTCACAGTATACATTTCATGTTCTAATTATGCCGGCCTCTGCCTTGTTGGTTAATGTGACTTGAATTTTAAAAGGCCTGTTCAAACGCAGCTAAGATCGAGAATATTCAGAAGAGAGGGAGATTTACAATATAACTTTGAAAACTTTGAGAGTAAAATGAATACAATATATCTGTGAAGAAGAAGGAGAAGGAGAAGAAGAAGAAGAAGAAGA
>NW_022196894.1:76836795-76837644 GCF_008632895.1 Mastomys coucha
GAGGAGGAGGAGGAGGAGGAGGAGGTTTAAATTTGAACAAAGAAGAGAAGGAAGCCATGGAAATGAAAATGGGCTGACTTTAAACCTGCAGTGCCTTGTAGAAGGTGTGGTATGTACTAGGATTTGATACAAGCTCTTATGATGAGAAAATTCAATAAAATAATTAATAAGCCTGATCTGTTCTGTGGAGAAATTTATCAATTCTAGTCACAGGACTAAGCATGCAAGGCATTAGCATGCTCTGGGTGTCTTTTTGGAGTACACTACCACCTCACACATTATTTTTTTACTCATTTTGAAGAAGCTCTCAGAAAAAAAAAGACACAGAATAAGCAGAGAGCAGAGAGAAAAAAGTTACAAACACCAAAAACATCTTCAGATCAGTTCAAAGTGTAGGCTGGATCCTGAGTTACTTTCTTGCCACTGAGTGTGTCAGCTGTGAAATAGAAATTACTTTAAGACTTTTCTCCGTTCCTTTCCTTGTTATCTGCTGAGAATGTATCCCTTAGCCTGTCAGAGAGCAGGCAGAGATCAAACTTTGGGGACCTGAGCCATCCAAACTCAGGTGATGCCCATCAATATTCAAAGCATGAAAGAACCCAGCACTATAATCAAGGTCTATATCTAAGAAAGTCGGCTGAAGATAAACTACTGAGTCATCTAAGACCCAAATATTCACTTCACTAAGCTACAGACTTGTGAACAACGGCCAATGCCATTGCTTTACTTAATTTGGCTTGCCAAGAGGTGAATCCTGACAGAGATGAAATACAGATCAAACAATGCTGAATTCATGCACTCAAGTAAGAAAGAATATATGTAGCAGGAAAGGGAAAGAGAATGAGGCTC
>NW_022196894.1:76837654-76841120 GCF_008632895.1 Mastomys coucha
CCAACCTGTTCCTGAACTAGAAAAGGTAGATAGAAAATGGAGAGGAAAATCTGTGTTTGGAGGACAGCTGCTTTGAAAGGATGGCAGGAAGGAACTGAGTAGTTCACATAAATTCATAAAGAGTACCAATGGGACTTTAATCATTTGGTAACTTGTCAACTAAGCACTGTGCTCTTCCCCTTTGCTACTAATAAGTCATTAGCCAGAATGGCTTCACTCGTAATACTTTCCCAGTTCTGGGATAGTTGAACTAATTCAAAATTAATGAAATATGCACATTTACCAGTGCATTAGATAGATATTGATTTGTGAGGCATTAATTTATGGAGTTCCATTAAATAGCTCATAGAAAGAACACAAACCATGAAAGGGATACTTATCCACTTAACCTTAAGTTGAATATTAGTCAAAATTTCTGAAGATAAAGATTTCATATTTCTTTTAGGGGAAATGAATTAAAAACTAATTCTATAATTTTATATCAAAGTAGAGAAAAGTTCGCTGTGTGCCAAGTGTGAGTGATGCCTACTTGAAGTATCAGCATTTGGAAAACAGGGAGGAGGATCACAAACATGAGGCCATCTAGCATGCGTAGGCGAAACTGTCTCCAAGCAAAGCCATCACAGCAACACATAATAGCTGCTTTGGGAATGAAATGTAAAAGGATATGTTTACTATTATTGTTATACATTGTATTCTATGTAGATACTTTTGTATCTCTAATTATTGTTTTTATTTTCATAATAATGCTCTTATTCACAACAGGTAGAACTTTGAAATGGATACCTAAGGGTTCTTTGGAAAGTCAGTTGGATGTTGTTTTACTGAGGAAAACACATGAGGGAACTTTTCATTAAAATGGACACAGGTGTGAATGGCTAGAGCGGATTAGTGAAGGAATGTTTTGCTGAAGCAAACACAGGAGTGAGAATGTTCTGCTAGAAAGAACATATCTGTACTGCAGTTTCCTCTCCCTCTACTCCTTCTAGACTCTCCTTCCCCCTCTCCCCAAGATTCGTTCCTCCTTTTTTTCCCTTTAGAAATGAGCAAATCGCTGGTCCTCCTCCTCCTCAGAATCAACTAACTTGAACCCATGAGATTTCTCAGACACTGGGCCACCAACCAGGCAGCCTACACGAGCTGATATGAGGCCCCCAACACACACACAGCAGAGGACTGCCTGGTCTGGACTCAGTCAGAGAAGGTTCACTTAACCCCCAAAAGACTGGAGACTTCAAGGAGGGAGAAGATTTGGTGGAGTTGGGTTGGGTTGGGCGTGGGGACATCCTCATGGAGATGGGGTGAGGAGGTATGAGATGTGGAACAGTCATAGAGTGGGCCGGGAGGAGGATAAAATCTGAACTGTAAAAGAAGATTAAAAACAATTAAAAAAATAAAATAAATAAAAGAAGAGAAAGAAAGAAGTAGATCTGGACGTATTAGACCAACATGGTACAGCCATTTAAAATAAGACTAAGCACATACTTTCATGCTACGGCTGGTCACGGCAACTCACTAGGAGGAAGAAGTTCCAAAGCTCAGGCAAAAGAGTGAGACAACCCTTATTCCCACTGTTCGGTATCCCCCAAGAATTAAACATAAATTATATGCAGAGGACATAGCCGAGACCCGTGAAGGTTTTGTGACTGCAACTTCAGTCTCTGAGTCCCTGTGAACCTTGCTTAGTTGATTCTGTCGGCTACTTTCTTGTGGTATCCTTGATCTCTGTGATCCTACAATCCTTCTTCCCTCTCTTCCATAGGATTCCCTGAGCTCCGCATAGTGTTTGGCTGTGGGTCTACAGAGATGGGGTTATGTGGTCCCATCTGTTACTGGACGAAGGCTCTATGACTGGGCTAGGCTCTAGTCTATAGGAATAATTTCATTTACTTTATTTTTTGTTGTTGTTATTGTTGTTGTTACTGGTCATGTTTGGTTATATGTTAGGTCTTTGGTCTATCAAGTCTGGCTCCTGTCCATGCAGACAGTAGCAGTCAGGCCTGGGCTATTTCTCAGTGATATCCACGCTGGTATTCTTTGAAACCTCCTAGTTACTTAGCCTCTCTGGCTTTGTAAATTGTACCATGATTATCATTTGCTATCTTGTCATTAGAGAAAATATTAAGAATTTTCATATCACCCTCTATTCAAGAGAACATGAATTATTCTAGCAACAGCATAAAAAGATAAGCATTTAAATTTAAAGTTTTAAGTTATCTCCTAAAAGAGGCATGTGGTAAGTTATAGAAACTGTAAGATGGTGTGTATGTGTATGTGTATTTGAATGTTTAATTAACTGTTTCAAAAATATTTAATATATATATTTATATACCATTTAATATATATATTTATATACCAATAGAATATCTATTACATTTTAAAGATTAAACAAGCAAAAAGAAAAAAAAAAGGCAAAGGCGCAGAGGAAAATGACTCCTATGTGAGTTAACATACAACTTGTTTACATGAAAGCATAAGATCCAATCCAGTCTCTTATTGCTGAAGCAGATAGGGATAATGTGGTATTGACTCTCAGTATTGATTTAATGTTTTTCCTAAATAAAATGAAAATAAATCTTCACTTAACTGTAGTGAAATATTTAAGAGAAATTAAATGGTCATATTTGATAAACACTCTCAATATACATTTACTTTCATTTCTATACTCTTTTGGTTTATGGATTTCTGTAATGAACTTTCTCAGAGATTTTAGTTTTAAATCTGAAACTCCATATTTAGTGGTATATAGCCTCATATTTCCCATTCCCTTCCAACTTATAGGTGATAAGCCTTGACTAAAAGTCTTTTATATAGAAGTTAATGTTACAGAAGTCTATCACATTTCATTTTTATTTATTTCACCTCTATTCTTAGGTCACTTTCTCCTATATCAAGGGTTTTAGAATCTATTTCAGTATTGATTTGGCCTTTCCATAATAATCTTCAGAGATTCAAGTGACTATTTTGTCTCTTATAATGTCTTATAATGCTTCAAAATTTTGATATATATTTAATGAAACTTTAATCTTTTTCGGTGTGAAATATAGGGAGAACAGAGTTGAAACAAATACCATGCTGGGCCCCTGGATCAGGAAGAGTTTCAAAGAGTGAACTATACTCTTTTATATCACAGGGTAGAATGTACCAGAGGGAAGACAGGAAGTAGAAAAACCTCTTATATAAGGCCTTGGCTAACATACATAGCTCAGAAGACAGAAGTGTAATGAGACATTTGGCAAGGTTGCATTCAAATTTACCAATTCATCATTGATTCTTTTTGTTTATCTGATATATTCCCTTTTTCTACATTTTAATTTGAATGGATATTGAATAATTGATATTTATATTAACAATAACCTGTCTTTTGTTATTGGTTACAATAACTTTTATTTTGATTATAGCCTAAATATAGCTATCTCCTGAGAGGCTCTGACAGTATCTGACTGACACAGATGTAGAGGCTCAC
>NW_022196894.1:76841835-76845944 GCF_008632895.1 Mastomys coucha
TTTCTTTCAATCTAAAAAAAAAAAAAAGAAAAAGAAAAAAAAGAAATTAGCACAGTTTGCAGAGCTAGCTGAATTCCACCTGTTTACTCCATTACTCCAAATAAAAACATTTGACCTGCCGACTGGTTAGGTGTAAATATCTGCATCTGACTCAGCTGCTGACCCCTGTGGTTGAATTAGGGAAAAGCTGGAAGAAGCTGAGGCGTACATGATTCTCTAAGAGAACCAGCAGTCTCAACTAACCTGGACCCCCAGTTCTCTCAGACACTGGACCACCAAGCAGTCAGCATACACCAGCTGATATGAAGCCCCCAGCACATATACAGCAGAGGACTGCTGGGTCTGGGATTAGTCAGAGAAGATGTACCTAACCCTCAAGATATTGGAGGCCCCAGGGAGTTGAGGGGGGTTCTGGAGGCGTAGGGGATGTGGTGGAGGGAAATCCTCCTGGACACAATGGGCGGGGAGGAGGTATGGGATGTGGAACAGTTGGAGGGTGCACTGGGAGAGGGATAAAATCTGGACTGTAAAAAAAGAGATTAAATTTAAAAAAAAAAGTTTGAAAAAAAAAGATGGAAAAAAAGATGAAAAAAGATAGAAAAACTCATCCAAAACCAGTTTTCTGAGGCATGATGTAGTGTGTCTTTGTGTGTGTGTGTGTGTGTATGTGTGTGTGTGTTTTTGTATGTGTGTCTGCATCCCTACCTGTCAAGCACAAGATTAATGGCTGCAGCCATGTAAGAATCCTTTCAGTTCACATTTTGAATTATTTGGAATAACAATTTTTTCTTTTTCTTTCCTAGAATGCTTTATGTAACTTTTCATGCTTTTCTCCTGACATCTCACCTTTTCCTCAACTGTCTCTAGAGCTTCTCTTGTTGCCATGGGAATGCTAGCTGGCCATGTGTCTCTTGCTGCCATGGGAATGCTAGCTAGCCATGTGTCTGACCTGCCAAACAGCTCTGGCCACATGGTTTCCCCTCCCTCCTTCATTTACATACTCCAGATAGCAGAGGTTCACAGCTTACTTATCCTGGGATTTTTCTTTTAAAGTTGAATAAAACTGTTCCTTGAGCCCATTCTTAGTTCATATTGTGATGAGATTAGGAACTTTTGAGAGGGTTCCTGAATTTCCTGTTTCAAGCCCATCATAAAAAAAAAAAAAACCTTCAGAACTATAATCTTCTAGCACTCTTTTCAAAACTGAATCTCTTTTGCTTTATACTTTTATCTTCTTTCTGGCCTACACCTTCTGCTGGGGTAGAACATCAGCTTGTCTGCTCCGCTGAAGACCCCACAGGCCTCCTAGGAGATCTATCAGCTGTGTGCAGGGCAACAGGTAAGGGACCCTCTCAAACAACCTCAGCAGCTGGGAGCTCTGAGGAGTCCAGCAGACCCAGGATCCATCCTCCTCCCACCCCTAACTGTACTGTAGATACTCTCCTGGATATAAGTTGGACTAATTCCAAAAGCTACCACATTTGTTTCCTTTCTGTTGGGAATTGTTAAACTTTATTCCTCATTATCCAACATCTTAAAAAGCATTATTTCATATGATTTTATATTTTTATATCAAAAGATAAATCTACTTCCAGTAACATCAACTTGAAAATAAAAGATACAACTTGCAGTGTTTCTCTTTTTTTATCGATAGATTCTTTTCAGATTGATGCCATGCGGAAATGAGCCAATGTCTTTTATTCCTGTAATGTAAATAAATATAGAGAGCTTTTGAACCTCAAGCACATAGCTTCAATTATATTCTACAACAAACCACTTTTATTTTGAAATTGCTGGATTCTTTGGTTAAATGACCCAGATTTTAATACAGCTGCAATAATAACTACCATTACTAATGCAACTGTAAGCTTCTCCTGAGGTAGGCTTCAATTTCCTATGGGCTGATGGTGCTTGGGCTGACTGCGAAGTGATTCTAGCTCAGCACTTGACAGTGCTGGCTAATAACTCTGCAGCTTGTTGTGTTTTGTTGTGTTTTGTTCCCAGCAAGAACATGGCAACATTTCTATTTTTGCTATACATTCCTTACCTTTAAAAAATACTGAAGAGGTTGTGTTTTAGTCTACATCAAATCATTATATTCATAGGATGTCACCTACAGTTTTCTCTCTTAAATTCATACTTTATCTCAGAACTATGTAGAGATGTAGATCATTGTCAAAAAGACAAGAGATGGTTTCATATCTCCTGAGAGGAATATCCTTAACTTCCTCTGATTTTTGTTAGAGGAAAAACTTAGATTGAAGAACTTCTGGTGTATATCTTACTTCTGTAAGGTAAGCCATAAGTAAGAATATCCGTATTTATTTTGAAAGTGGCCCATGTGACTCTTAAATCTAGGGACTGACTAATTTTGTTCCTATGTGCAGGAAGAGAGAAAATAGCCATACATACCTAAGAGAGAGAATAAAAATTTAAACATAAAGCTGTGATTCCACCAGAACCAGTCAGGGAGGCTCTGGAACATAGTAACATTTCCTTTTGGGAGATTTGCAGCCTGTAACCTGTGGGGTCCAATGATTACTATAGAATTATGGAAGTATTTGCTTTTCAATTATGTTGAGTCAATAGACATTTGTTTACAGAGGAGCTCAGCAGCCAGCTAATACATAGCTTTCAAAGATGATATACTCCTGTGACGGATGGCTATGTCCATCACCTCAAAAATATCACAGGTGGAAGGTTACTTCCTGTTGCTATTGTCACTCAGAGAAATAAAATATGGCACTGTATTCACAACAGATAACAATGTGTTCTTTCTTTGTTTGGGAGATATAGTTTAAAAAATAGTTTATTTCCTTAAATGTCAGACAGCAGAACACAAATGTGTGCACATTCTGTCTTTGCTTATATATTAGTCTGCCAAAATTCTTGTCTCCATAATGTTGGTAGATTTTATCACACACCTCAGAGGAGCCATAGAATTGTAAATAGAAAGATGGAGAATGTTGCTTCTCTCTTGAAAGCTACTGAAAGATCAACATCAATACCAGAGTAACCCCTTTCTTTTTGCATGTCTCTTCCATGATCAGATTTATCCCAACAAATTCAAGCATATACCCTGTCATTTCCTACTTTTGATTCAGGCACAGAAGCAGCAAACATTACAATAAATTCTCCCATAGAATTTGCTAACATATGATGAGATCATGGTTTCCACTTTTCTAAGGTGACCTATGTGACAGTTTCACTTGTAATCACATTAAGAATTGTTGAGAACAACAAGGTTCTAAGATAGTGTCTTCTTGCATGGATTTTGGTAGAGTGTGATGCTCTGGATTAGAGATGAATAGCATTGCTTATCACAGGACATCAGTGAAATGAAATTTACTTTGTTTTTGGTTCCCTTTGATTCATAAATCAAATGCAAAGGGTAAAACAATGGGAAGGAACACATTGTGGGTTTGGACACTAGCTCCCAGTTTCATAAAGCAAACATATTTAATGCTTGTAGTAGAGTACTTTCATTTTGATCTAATCAGACATTCTGTTGTCTTTTATTAATCAGCTCTCTGAGATATATTAGAAGAATATTTTTGATGATAACAGTCTTGAACAAAACTATCAAGAACCATACAAGAACATGACGAAAACTGCCCTCCTGACAATGCTTTCTGAATCTCTGTCCTAGTAAGTGCATCAAGGGAAGATTCACAAAACTTGGAGAGACCTTTAGACAGAGTTGAGAGTCTACATTCCTCACATCAAACAAGAGTCCTGCTATACCTACAAGAAAGCCCTGTTTCATTCCTTTGGGGATCCTTATGTAAGAGAGAGTAGGAAAGAAGCAGAGTATTGGAAATTTTTCTGTGAGATTGTTACCTTAAATGTTACAGAACCTATGGTCCTGAAGACTCACAAACCTTCCTTCCAAGACCTGACCTCCTGAAGAGGTTACATGATACCAGTAGAACTACTAATGATCAGAAACAGGGAATGGGACTGTCACAAAAGAGAGATAAAATATGTAATTTGAAAACAAAGAAACAAAGAGGTGTAGTCTAAAGTTTACTGTATTGTATGTGTATATGTTTGTGTGATATATTAAAAAAAAAAAAAAAAGACTTAACACAGTCGCACCACTAAGTTAG
>NW_022196894.1:76845955-76864206 GCF_008632895.1 Mastomys coucha
AGATATATATATATATATATATATATATATATATATATATATATACATCCCAAGTTTTCCTGTATTTGCATTCACACACCCACACACACACACATACACACACTCTCACACACACATATATGTATATATATATATATATATATATTCCAAATATTTCCTATGCTTCATATATATATATATATTGTATAATAATCACATCAATTTGACATTCTTTCTGTTTGCTTTTTAATCTGTAATGAATATTGCTAATAATGTAAATAATAAAAATATGAAGAAGCCAAGACATGCAAACAAAACCTATCACTAAATAATCATTAATGAAATAATAATAACTAATAAAATAAAATATTAATTGGCTTCTCTTTCCTCATGAGAGCATGAACTTGTAGAGTCTCTTTCAAAACTACAAGTCACTGGCTCTAAGGAAAGTTCTACCACCTTTGATGACCGAGATGTGAAGAAAAGAAAGAAGTCTTTTAACTTTTGGCAACTTCAGTGCCTGCTTTATTGTAAAATCTCAAAGCCTGAAAGTGAGAGACAGAAGTGTACTTGAACTTTGTAGCTGATAAACACTTTATAGAGAAAAAAATTTTGTGTTCTGCTTGTGAAGTCTGACACCTTAACATGGTCATGACAAACTCTCTCATTCATTCCCAGCATCCACAATAACTGTCAGCAACCTTGCTTCAGTGCCAAAGATATGTCAAGAAATAGAAGATTTACCATCTCTTTCTCTTCCCACTACATAATTATCTTGCCTGGTTTTGTATTTCCCATCATCCTCAACCCTAACAAAATGTGAAAGATATAATGCCAGAAATAGCAAGATGGGCAATTTTTCTCTTCCAGTGAATACAGGGGAATAAAAATAAGTATGCCTAAAGATTTTATGTGTGTCTGAATATGGATGTGTATCCTTTGATCTGGCTATTTAAAACTATACAATGCATTTCAAATATTTCTGAATGTCCAGATAATAATGTCATAATAATAGATCTTAGGAACTATTACACTAAATACAAATATAAGTTAAAGTGGAAAATCTTCAGAAAATTACCCATGATATTCATCTGTGCCTCTAGTTGGTTAGAAAGATAATAATGATACTTAGTATATAATGATACTTAGATATTTAGTAACTATTGCATTAAAAATGAAATAAGTGAAAATTATCTCTCATATATTTTTAAATTTAAATGAACTTTAGAATAAATTGCTCTTTACATTTGGGAACAATTGGGTGATTACTATTTGCTATAATTATACATTGTAATATTCATTTTACTCAATATTAACAATCAACCAATGTGAAAAGAAATAAGAGTCCAAACACATGGTATAAATTTCATTTCATATTACTGAAAACATTAACATACAATGATATAATTACAAATTTCATCAAAGAGTTTCTTTCTTTTTCCACTTCTTTATTTGAATATAACTATTTTAGTTAGGGTTCCTATTTGCTGTGAAGAGACACCATGACCACGGCAGCTCTTATGAAAACAACATTTAATTGGTGGTGGTTTACTGATTCAGAGCTTCAGTCCTTATTTAAAGTGCTGCTCACCAAGGAAAAATTTTAGAAGTGCTCATAAATAAAAAATATGAATTTAGGGTAAGTAAGATATTTCTGTACATAACTGATATACAGTTTCCTTTTACCTTTGTGATTATAATATAACTTCCACCTTCCCTTTCCTCTTTCTAAACCTTCCCATATATCCCTCATTACTCTTTCAAATGCATGGCCTCTTTTTTCACTAATTGTTTCTATATGCTTATATGTATATGTACACATACATACATATTCTTAAATATATATTTAAATATATGCATATATATACCCACATGTATATATATTTGAAAACACATATATTTAAATATAATTATTTTCTCAGTGTAATGTTACCTGCATGTATTTTGGGGTTAGCCAATCATTAACAACATACATTTAAATATTAAAATGTGAAGTGAAGTAAAGGAGATGGAGAGAAGAATCTATCAGATTGATAAGTGTCTATTTAGAAAATGGAAAAGGTCAACTGCCTGAAAATTTACTTAGCAAACCAAAGTAAAGCTTAATATCCTGAGTGAAGGAAGCCAGGAAGAAAGAACAAGCTGTTCTTTCAAGAGTAAAAGACTCGGGAATGGGAGGAAGAATCCACAAGGGGATGCTGAAAGGAAGTGGAGCAAGATCTGGCAGAAAGCACTAAAGAAGCAATTGAGTGTGCGAGTGTAGGGGAATTGGAGCCTCAGATCTTGTGCTGTGCCAAGCTAGCACATATTTCCTACACTAGAAAAAGGTTTTGGTAACAATCTGCCAATTACCAACGCAAAGGGATCAGAACACAGAACACTGAGACAATATAAGAAACCAGCATTTTAATTCAGTAACTTTTCCTTAATTGAACAATTACAATTACAATTTATTTGTATCAGTTTTCCTTATTCAGATTCCCTAATTACTACAGATCCACCTTTCCACTAATACCAAGAAGACTTTGAAAATGATGGTGATGAAAATGTACAGTTTATTTTATATGCATGAGAGTTGCATTGGCTATGATTTTAAAATAAGGTTTATGCTAACTCAACTACTGAAAAGTAGGCTGGTTCCATGTATATGGTAAAAGTGTTTCAAAATATTAAGATTAAAATGTGCCCCAAAACACAAATATGTCTTTTTTTAATGATCCAGAGTTACATTTATATTAGTTTACTAAAAGGTTGTAATAAAGCGTTATATCTTGGCTAGTTAGAAAAGAAAAAGAAAAAAATGAAAAAGGTTGGAGTTAAGATGTCTAGAAAATTTGAATGTAGTCTTTATTATTATGTAAGAGTTAGTTTTCATGGTAGTGCCTTGTATATCACAATGGATATATGAAATCATGTGTAGCCATGAATCCTATACATATAGTATCTTTTCCTCTTCATATAAACTATGGTAAAACATGGGGTATATTAGACTTACTGAGAAAACATATTCAATTCTACATTGATTTTTAAAAAATGACACTAGTGTTTATAGAGTTGAATAAAAGATTTGGAGAAATGACATTTACAAAAAATGAATGATTATATACCTAAAATTATTTATGTATATATTCAAGGCTTTCTTACCTACAAAACCACCGCAAAGTTCAGTAACAGTCAACAGATCAATAATGAAGACTTGTTCCACAAAGGGGGCATGATGGAAGCTAGCTTTTTAACTTTACAAATGTACGATGTGTGTTAGTATATTACACCTGAAACAATTTCTCACCAGGAGGTAACTTTTCCCTCAGAATTACTATCACAGGCATGTAAGAGGTATCTTCCAGGTTGCCGCTTCTCTTGATGTAACATTACAAGTGATGTGGTCTCCTGCGTAATCCCGAAAATATACAGTGTGGCCAGCTCCAGTGAGTCATCGTAGACAGTTGTCCCCCTCTCACACCCAGCATTCTCAGAAACCTTTCATTTCTTTCCCTCCAAGAGTTTGTATTTACGGCACTCCTTGCGGTATTGATGGCATACTCTAAGGGCAAGCAAGGCTCTGCTCATCTGTCTTGAACTTCAGCAATCACTTTCATGATACAGAGGTATCTTGAGGCAGAGCTCATCAGGGTCTGTGAAAAGTGCACGGAAGGAGGTTTGTTTTTTTCTTTTTTCTTTTTGTCTTTCCTCCTGTCACTTGCTTTAGCTACAGATTTTGCTTTGGAAAGAAACTGCCACTAAAAATTATCCTGCTATATCCGTTCATTAGTAGTGGAATATTCCTTGAATCATTACTTGTTTTCTTTCAAGAATTCAGAAATTTTTGTCATTTGAAGTATTTTATGTCAACTGGTCAATTTCCTTTCATTTTGGCACACAATTTAGTTTGACAACACTACTTTAAATCTGAATTATTCCTTGTTTTTTCATAGCTAGCTTCTTCCGGTGTCATAATTTTTCACTAGCATTTTTAATATTTTATTTTTTAGAATGTCATAGAACTCACTATACTAATTTTTCCACTCTGTTGCAGCATTTTCTTTGTCCAATCACATTATGGCAGTGACAGGCCTGTGATTGGACAGGAAGAGAGAGGTGGAGCTAGAAGTTGAGGAGGGAAAAGGGGAGAGGCAGGAAGGTAGGGGAGAATCATCATCATGGAGGCCGGGGAAGAGGACGATTCAGACCCAGTGTGGTTATAACAGCCACAAGGTTTTTCCAAGGTATCTAAGGTTTTTACCAGGTTAGGTTAATTGGGTTAAAATATTGCCTTTATCATTTGGCTCTAAAATTTTTGTATTGGCATCTTGTAAATTGTGATCTTATTGTTATATGAACCTGATTATTGTTATATAAACCTGATAATTAAGCTTTAAGAGTCATGCTTTACTGGGTACAAGGCGCTAGATACTGATTGTGGGAGTGTGAAAAAAGTTGTATGTAAGCAAGATGATCTTGCTAGCAGGGAGAAAATAGCAAGAGCCCGCCGGCACATAGTGTTGTGACTGGCCAGTACGGGCACTAGAATGTGGTCTGGAGGGAAAGAGAGTTTTCAGGGTGGATTCATTTTTAATACTTCCTGCAACACCACTCCATTATGACTTTTTCAGCATTGGGAACTTTTAATGTTTATACTGTACTACACCATTAGAACAGCATTTTTGAATTGATGGACCTTCTTCACATTGACTAGTATACTTTACATCTCAAAGATGGTTGCATGTACTTATCTCCAAT
Source organism: Mastomys coucha (assembly GCF_008632895.1). NCBI lineage: Eukaryota > Metazoa > Chordata > Mammalia > Rodentia > Muridae > Mastomys > Mastomys coucha. The sequence continues at coordinate 76,850,675 of NW_022196894.1, forward strand.
TAAAAAGTGAGAAATCCACAACAAAATTAAAACTTGAAAAGCAATTTAAATCATGTCCTCTTTCTGACTCAAGCGTGTATTGCACACATGCAATCCTTCCCTAATCACTCAATATTTACCCTTCTTTTTCTTTCAAAAATGTGTACCTTTCAAACATATAAACATGCATTTCACCAAGGAGAATATGTATTTTTTCTGAGTGTATGACTTTATATAATGTTATGCATTATATGTCTATCTACATTATTGCAAATTTTGTGCTTTCATATTTTTTCTGTAGAGCTGAAAATATTTTGAATAATTTAAAAGTAGAAATATTCTAAGTAACCTCCAATACAAGAAGGTATTCATTGTTGTTTATCATTTTTGATGTCCCTTTAATATGATTCCTTCCCATTTGCCTAACACTGAAAGTTCTATAATTTAGAAGTTCTAAGAATCATAGATTCTAGATTTAAGAATGTGTCATCAAATTGCTGGCCAGACCTCCCAAGGATCAGTCACATCAGGTCACTGTCTGCAAGCACCTCTTGACAAAAGCAACAGTGTCAGGTTTGCTGTCTGCAGACAGAATGGATCCCCAGGTGGGTCAGTGTCCTCATGACTCTTCTTTCAGTCTCTTCTCCAATTTTTGCTCCTGTTCTTCCTTTGGACAGGAACATTTATTACTTAAAAACTTTGGGATGGATGGGTGGATCCTATCCATGCCTATCTACTGGAGGTGGTCTCTACAGGTTCTATCTCCCTTTCTCTGCTAAAATTATCCTGGTAGGGTCCTGGGAGCCTCTCATTTCCCTAGCATCTAGGATCCTCCAATGGCTGTCCCCAGTTCTTCATCTCCCCTGCTACATATTTTTTTTTCAATCTACTCACCCTCTATACCTATCTCCTGTCTTCTCCAGTACCTGATATTGCCCTCCCTTATTTTCTTCCCCTCCTTTCTTCCTCCCAGTTCCCCCTCCCTCCACTTCCCAAGATCATCTTGTCCCCCCATCAGTGCAGGACTGAAGAATCCACACCCTGTTCTTCCAATCATCAGACCGAGCTCTTGGACTCTGGTAAGGGAGCTGGCAGAATGACTGGAGGAGCTGAGGGGGATTTCAACCCCATAGGAGGACCACTCAGTGCTCCCAGAGACTAGACCACCAACCAAGGAGTGTGCAGGGAGGGATCCATGTCTCCAGATACTTATGTAGCAGAGGATGGCCTTGCCTGACAGCAATGGGAGGGGAGGCCCTTGGTCCTGTGGAGGTTTGATGCCCTAATGTAGGGGGATGCTGGAGTGGTGGGGAGGGAGTGGGTGGGTGGAAGGGGTAGTATCCTCACAGAGGCAAAGGGGAGAGGGGTGAAGGCAGATGTGGGATTGGAGGGGTTGTGGGAAGGCAACCTGAAAGTAGGATATCATTTGAGATGTGAAGAAATGGAATGATTAATAAATTACAAAAAAGAAAGAAGGAATAAATGAAGGAAGGAAGGAGGAAGGAAGCATCATCCAAACAGAAGCTTTCCTTGAAGTTTTACCTTCCACATTATACCATTTACTAAATATTTCCAAATTATTAACTTATGAATTAATTCAATGTCTCTGAAAAATATTCTTAAACTTTCACTACTCTATGCACTAATAAATACTGATGTATGACTGTAGCAAAAATCTGTCAAAGGCTGGAATTTCTTAATTCTTAAATCTACATTAGGTTTAGCCCATGGTTTTAAGCAGTAGAATTTTATAGGAGATAAAGCATTCCAGTACTAAGGCTGGGCATCTGGAAAATCTCCCTCCAAAGTCTCAGGATGCTGAGTGATGGCCAATTTGACAAGCTATAACTTGCCTTTTTGCAAAATCCTAGAACATATGATAACAAACTGTCATAGCTGAAGCCTATATTTTATTATGCATAATCTATTTTTTAACACAATATGTTTTACTAGGTATTTGGCATGCTTAGGTTACTGATACTTTAATGTAGTACTATTGGATGCTACTATGGTTTCAAGAAATCACAATAATTATTAATTGTGTACAAAGTAAACTGGGCCAAAAAACCTAGAGATAACAGATAAAACAATTGTTTCTGTAGGATATTTCTGTTGTAGAATTTAAGTTAGTAGATTGAGTAAAGTAAACCCAACCTTACAAACATCATTATTATCCAATGCATTGTGGACTAGGGTAGAAGAAGGAATGAAAAGTTTCTCTTTTCTCCCTCCTTCCTTCTCTCCCTTCTTCCTTCCTTCCCTCCATCCTTCACTCCCTCCTTCCCTTCTTCCTTCTTTTCTAACTTCCTTCCCTCCTTCCCACCCTCTCTTAGTCCATCTCTTCTAAAACTGTATAAATTGGCACACTTCCACTCTAAAACTCCTTTGCTCTGTCTCATGTTTGCTGTGTTTCTCTGGAGAATTCTAATGTAGAATATTAAAGTCATAAAATGATGCAATTTATAACTATATCTGTTTTCATATAAGCATGAAAACTTAAGTTTATGCTTATCATCAAATTTTTTAATTAAAAATTATTTGAGGTAATTTTTCATATTTCATTTTGGAAAGACAAGAAGATATCTAAGGCATCAATAAGATTAACTTATTGTTAGCTAGGAGAGAGAAATACATGTGTGATAATGAGCAATCAAAACAAAATGCTTTATGCCTCAGACAGCTTCCAGGGAACAGATTTTTCCTTTTGCTTGCTAATGATATTTTCCTCTCATTAAACACTGGTATCTCCACAATTTGGTTTCTACTGCCCAGAGCCAAATGAATAATCCTAATTGTCCTACAATCTCCATTTAACTCATGAGTATTTTTCCCAGAGTTCTAGCAATACCAATGACTCATTTTATGGTGTTATACCTAAAGGCTGTGTTATAATAAACAAGCAGTCATTTTATAAGTGTTTCAGGATGCTCATTTAAGAAGCAAGTGTGTATAATCTAGCCTCTTCTGGAATGTTGGAGAGTGTGTTTGTGTGTGTGTGTGTGTGTGTGTGTGTGTGTGTGTGTGTGTGTGTGTGTATGTGTGTGAGAGAGAAAGGGGGGGCAAGGAGAGAGGAGAAAGTGAGATCATTCTATGGGTTGGCTTAGTGAGATAGCTTACTGCTAAAGATGCTTTTCTCAAGCGCCATATAGGTACCCAATTAGTATTTGCAAAATGAAAGAAGTATAAATCACTGGGGATCTAAAGTATAAAAGCAGAGATGACATTACTAGTATCAATACTGGAAGAGTCACATTTAAGATTTGAACTCACATTCTATGATCAGAAAGCTGACAATGTCAATATTTAAAAACATTTCATCTCCAATGAAAGCAGTGAGAAATGCAAAGCTCTTTGTAGCAAAGTGTCAGAGACAGCCAATAGAGTTTTGATGACATGTGGATTCCTTGTGAATGTTGATAAAAATTTGCCATAAATACAGACTTGAGAAGGATGAGAATTAGCAAACTTTTTGAGAGGAGATAGTAAAGTTCCCTATACTAGAGAGATATAGAAGGCAAGACTCCACATAGATGAGGCTACTGCTACTGTGGTGAGGGTAGAGTGCAGGGGCATTTGAGATATTTGCTTTGCAAGATGGCACTAGGTGTTTCATATGTATTGCAATATTCAGTTACTTTGTTTTTATTTTTTAAATTAAAATTATTACAATCATAACAGCCCTGTCATATAATTTCCTTTCCTCCTTCTCCCTTTCTCTCCCAAATTCATCCACATTACCTTGTCTCTTGGACTGGCCTCTTCTTCTGAAGTGTTTATGTGTGTTTGTGTTACTGCATGAGCGTGCACATGTGTTTGAGGATGTGTGTGTATTTAGCATCCCATAAATTAGTGAAATACTGAGCGAATGTGCATTTTTGACATGGGGAAATGTATGCCAAGAACCCAGATCCTCAGACTAATGCAAAGTGGCAAAGCCTCTGTTGGGTAGAACTGAGATTCAGAGTGGTATCAAAGACTTCCTCAGATCTATCTGTGGCTGATAATATGAACAGAAAATGTCTACCATATCTTTGACCAGTGCCTATAGGATATTTATAGCTCAATGACTGCTCCAAAACATTTGTCTGCTCCCACACAAATTAATCTTGCCACCTTATTCTGCTGTATATAATTATTGTACCTCCTTGTTTATCTACCTCTAATAAACCCAATTAATTATCAAGCTATATATAATAACACTGTCCCTCTATTTAGGTATTTATAATGAACAAGTTGTGCTTCCAGAGTTCTGAGGGTTCTATATAAACTGATAATATGACTGCAAGGTATAGTTAAGGGTGAGGTTTTTATTCTAGATATGAGAGAGAAAACAGCTAGAGACGTTTGGAAGAGTCTGTAGTAGGAAAGAAAGAAGTAGACTGAACATGGCCAGTAGACTGTGCCCAGCCAGGAGAGAAGTGGGAGCAGAATGCAGTGAAATAGGTGGGTCACAGATGAAGACAAGGTGAATGAAGAGAGGACCAAGAGAACCAAAAAGCAGCATAGCCTAAGTAGCAGAGTCATATGGAGGAATATATAGCTTCTAGCCTGGGAGAAGTTTAGGATCAGGTGGGCGAAGATCTGAGAAAAGCCAGGATGTCAACATGGACTCTGTAACTGGTACTTGTGACATTAAGACAACCTGGAGGCCAGCAAGTGCTTTTCTATAATAATAGGTACCACAGATAACCATTCATCCATTCTGCATTGATTAAAAAAAATATTCCTATGGAAACCAGCTTCACAATTTCCTGAGGAATGTTGGATTTTGTCTAAATACCAGAACTTGATGAAAAGGACTATATTTGGGACTGGACATTTTCTTCATCAGAGAGTATACTCCATCTGATGCCAGCTATACTTTGTATCTGTGTCTTTGTATTTAGCATGACTACATCTGTAATAACCTAAAACCGAGAAGCTTGGCACTTGCATGAGGGACTTTCTGCTACTTCTACAGCACATATGACTTCCATCCAAGATTCAGGGAGGATTTTTTGATGCAGAAAGACTCACTCTCAATGTGGGCCACATTTTCTTGTGGCAAAAGGCAGTGAAAAGTCATATAGCAAAGAAATGACATTTGTTCTGAATATCCTCATTCTCACTGCCAAGTTCATCTCTCCTGTTCTTGTTAACTTCTTCAGAATTCCTTGTCTGTTGACTCAGAACTCCCCAGAAGCCCAGCAGGTATGCAGTAGCAGATTAGGATGTTGACCCTTGTAGTCCCTTGTACTGATCAGGTACTGTATTCTTGACTTTACTGTTGTGAGACAGCCATTACTGGGCTGCCTGGACTATACCCTGTAAACCATGCTAATAAACCCCCCCTTTTAAAATATTACACATATCATAGATCAACTGCGTAACTGAACATTAAGCCCAATCGGTTGGAAGGAATTCATGCCTAGTGCTATAAAATTAGCAAACTATTCGTGGCTAGACATGTCATAAATCCTAGAAGAGAACATATTATTGTCATTTTCTTAAATAAATGTAGCCTCCTGCTTATTCATAATATCTATTTTATGTAAACAAATATTCTACCTTGTACTCCTCATTGAAGTATCTTCTTACAGCAACTTCAGGATATCACAGAATTCTACAAGATAGCCTATTCTTTGAGCAGGTGCAGGGTACTATAGAGACTAGGGTCAGGATGTAGAGATGTTGTGACCAATGCAGGGGATCAATTGTTACTTCTGCAGCATATGATTTCTAGCTAAGATTAAGGGAGGATCAAGGAAGACAGAAAAGAAAGACTATGTAAACCAAAGGACAAGGGCATTTTCTGTAAGAAAGTGACATTTAATACTGACATGTTTTAGAATCAGGTGCTGGACAGTACTTTCACATTTTCAATAATTGTCTCTACATTCTTTCTATACAGACAAGATTGCTCAATCTTGGTCAAGGTATACATAAAATTTATGTTAAGTAAGAAGTTGTATTATACATTTAATATTTTCTTAAAAGAGCATTCTTATAAATAATAAACAAAATGTTAATAATGACAGTTTTATAGAATATACATCAATGCAGCTGGAAATACCAGTGACTATTAAAAACTGGAATATATATATATATTATATATCATATATATAATATATATAATAAAAATATAATTGCATTACTTTCCTTCTCTTTTCTGACAGGAGGTCTTCTCATGTCCTGTTCTTTCTCATTCCTCCCCCAACCCATTCACTCCCATGTTTCTTTGATTATTTTTTTTCACACACATTTTAAACTTGTACACACTCACAAATGAAATAAAACCAATAACTCTTGAGTCCACATTTTTAGCCTGTGTGTGTACTTGAGTTTCAGAGTTGAAAACTTTGTACTGTGTAGCCAGAGAACTCATCCGTGAGAGAATCTAAGTCTTTTTCTGCAATTATTGGTTACCTGTAGGATGTGTCCAGAAGTAGGACCCTGTTAGAGTGTCTCCCTTTCATTTTAGCCTTTCTATGGATAATGCCATTGTTCCAATCTTTTTTTATGCAACCCTATCGGAGAGAAGCATAGCAGACTTCCTGTTATTCTGGCTCTTACAGTCATTCTGCCCCATCTTCTGTGATGTTCCCTGAATCAAAGAACCAGAAGCTGTAATACCAATATATCCATTGAGTTCCCCCACATCTATTGACATATAAGAGGTGTCTAGTGATTGTTTTCTTTAAAGGTCTTCATTCACTCTTGAAAGAAGCTTTTTGATGAAGGGAGTCAGAACACTTAATATGTCAGTATAAAGATACAATTTAAGCATTTAGTCAATACATTATGCTGGTCTAAACAAGTCACTGCATTAGTTTCCCTTGTAAGTCTATGGTGTCACTTGTCCTTGGAAGTTGGCTAAACAGCTTGCAACCCGACCAGGACATTTGGGAGCAGGGATAAGAAGGCACAGAATCAATACACAAACTCTGGGAGTTAGGCAAGTGCCAAAAGCAGACTCAATTATTGCAGCAACTGGGCAAACCTTTATACCTCCATCCCAGCATCTCATTAGCTCTCAAGTAGTCAGATATGGCAGCACTATCTCTTTCTCATTGACTCCTTCCATCCACTGGTCCAGTGTCAGTGGTCTCTAGCAATGCTGACAAATTCTAGGGTGGCTCAGGAAGGAAGTATCAGTACATGCCCCTCCAGTATTGCAGTTGAACCTGCTTGGCTAAGTTACTTCTATGGGTTATTGTGGTAGTTTTTATGAAATAGTGCCCTATGTCTCATAGGGCACTATTTGAAGGTATTAAGACATGTGGCCTTGTTGGGCAAGGTATGGCTTCATTCTAGAAAATGTGTCACTGGGGCTGGACTTTAGGATATCAGAAGAAGTCCAAGCCAGGCCACGTGTCTCTCTCTTCCTGCTCCTTGGCAATCCAGATGCAAAACTCTCAGCTAACTCTCCTGCACAAAGTCTCTCTGTGTGCTCCCATAGTTCCTGCTGGGATGATAATGGACTAAACTTCTGAAACTGTAAGCTAGCTCCAATTAAATGTTGTCTTTTATAAGGGTTACTGTGGTTATAGTGCTTCTTAGTATTTAATAGAAGAATGACTAAGACAGTATCAACATATAAATGCCACTATTGTTCCTTTACAGCCATGGTTATCATTATTAAGTTACTTGCAAACTCTGCAATGTATCCAAACACAGTAGCAATAGGCTATACTATTTGGAGAGTTTCTTGGATTACACTGAACAACAGCTTGAATGGAGGCATATCCTGACTAGGACTGGGGTTTTTGTGAGTCTATAGTTCTTGTGGGGAGTGCTGTCAGCTCCAAGTTGAAACTTTATCTAAGATCTATACATACATATACATATAGATATGTGTGTATGTATGAATATTTTAATATATATGTGTATGTATGAATGTTTTAATATGAATATTTTAATATATATGTGTACACACATGTGTATATATATACATACACACACACACACACACATATATATATATATATATATATATATATATATATATATATACATATATTCCTTATAACTATCAACCTATGTGTTCTTTGTTCCTCCTTCTCATAGTTAGGATGCTAAACTACATTTTCAAGTTATATTGTAAAGGACTAACCACGTTTTCTCATCTTTGAAAGGATTGTTTTGAGGTGGGGCGTTTCTCAGTACAGTCTGATTTTGAAGACACTATGTAGTCAATAATTACCTTGAACATCTGATCCTCTTACTCCTCCTCTTAAATACTAGGATTAAAGGCCTTTAATGGTGGAGATCACAAATAGCACCTTGTGTGTGCTGGACAAGCACTCTGCAAATTGAACTTTATTCCCAACCCCTAAAGAATTGGTTTGCTAAATTATTACACTCAATTTTGTGGCATATTCTATATTTTATTATTTTCTTTATATACTTTATTGAAGTATTTGACCCATATCTTAAAGTATCTCTTATATGCATAAAGTCTTGATCCTTCCATGAAATCAGATATCATTCACTTACTGTTTGCTTCTAGGCACTGACTGAATATTATAAGTGAGTCACTTAAATTATGTTTTGGATATCCATGAAGAACATAATTTTTACAGCCTCTCTAGAAAATCTAAGTGAGAAAGCCCTTTACAATATGATACAGTAAAGCAAATCTCTATATGATAGTATGTCACTTGCCCATTGCTAAAATCATTTTCTGAGTTTCTCTATTGCAACTCTTCACCTGGGTTAGGAACATCAGTTTTTTATATTTTTTCAGCTTTCCAAAAGTACCCCTATTCTATCTTTTCCTTCTACGTTTGACCATGGTCTCTTAGGTTCACATCTTAGAGTGTTCCATTGGTACATGTCGTGTCTGCTTCTTTAACGTGTACTTCCAAGGAGATTGCATTTTTGTTGTGCCTTGAAGCTTTGACGTTTCAATGGTTCCTTTTTTTTTTCAAACAAAAACATGACCTGTCTCATGGACACTCACCTGAAGTCCTCAAATTCATTTCAAAAAACATAAAAGCCTTCTCTACAGTTCCTGCAATCTCAGAAAGTCAAATCCATATAGTTAAGTTACATCTCTGCTTTAAAGAATGTTTCTATCATTTCAAATTTCAGATGTCAGATTTTTAGGCCAACCACATTAATATTTCATGAAATAGTCATACAAAGGATAACAAGAAATACTGAATAAAGAAAAATATTGAGTGAAGTATTCAAAACTTTAGAGTGTAGTGGCAATAAACTAGTTTGATTATGACGGCCACATAATGAAATGAAGAAATTACAGATACAGGGCAGAAAATGACAGGTGCAAACATAATCAAATAAAGTTTAGGGAAATCATAGCTTCCCTAGGGAAGATGATTAACAGCACAAGAAACTACTGAACAATAGAGGGGAGACATCAGAGAAATGTTGTCAACATTGAAGCATGTGAATCACAGGATCATTTTCAATTAACTTTACTTTTTACAGTTGTATCCTCTGGCTTCTGTTGATGGTATATCTGATAAAAGTTGAAAGGACTAATTTGAAGATAGGAAGAAGAAAACACAATTTCTAAATGCTCACACCAAATTGCCTTAAGAATGATAAAATACAGTTATAAGCCTTCCTCACTAGGATATTGTTTTCAGCCAAGGCAGTGTTTGAAATACAGTGAATCAATATGAAGTTACTTGAACAGTAGTTGTGACCTAATTAAAAAAAAAACTGTCTGAAATTAAATCTGTAATTTATGTCTGGAGTAAATGAAAAATTTCATGACCTAGTTTTTAATTCTTAAGACTCTCTGTATAATCATACATCTTTTAGAGCCATGTTACTTGGTAACAGAAAATTAAAATTACTTTAAAATATATACTGTTTGGGAGAAGCAAGAATCATTATTATAGTTTGATAGCATTAAAGTTTGAATATAATTATTAAAGAAGATTCTAGTGGAAATACTTTTAAAACCCTACATCTTTTAGTTTGTTTTTTTTTAAATTTGAAGAGAAGAGTTTTGCTGTCTTGCCTAGAGTAGCATTGATTCATTCAACAGCCTATGTAATTCTCAAGCTTGCAATCCCCCTGCCTCAGCATTCTGAGGAGGTATACTTAAGCCTGTTTCATAACTGCTTTTTAGAACTTAAGCTATTTTTTTTTCAAAAAAAAATTATAAAAGTGATTCATGGGGTTGTTCTTTTTTTTTTTTAAACAACGTATTGACTGTAACAGGTCATGAGCATGAATAAAATTATTACAATTCAGACATAATCCCTGAGAAAAGGATAAACATTTTGCATATAAAATCTTAAATTGTCAATAATACTTTTATTTAGATTTAAAATCTGAGAAAAATAAAGAATATTTGCATGAGAATATGAGACTGTGTTATAAAATATTTGAAGCATATTTTCTATTGTTACTTGAAAGTTTACATAATAAATGACAGATATATTTTCAGATCTAACTGCCATTGAACAAAAGGTCAAAAATACTGTTGTTTTACTTGTATTTTTTAGTTTATTTATTTTTTAATTAATATTGTATTTATTTACATTCAAATGTTATCCCCTTTCCTGGTTTCCCCTCCGCAGACACTCATCCCATTCTCCTTTCCCTGCTTCTATGAGGATGCTCCCCACCCACCCATACACTCCCCCCTCACCACCCTAACATTCCCCTACACTGGAACATTGAACCTTCACAAGAACAAGGGCCTCTCCTCCCATTGATGCTAGATACCCAGATGGTCTCACAGGGAAATCGGCAAGACCCATTTCTCACCCTTCATTACAATGAAATTGGTGACTAATCCTAGCCTTTTGTTTGAGTGACTATTTCTAACCCAATTACAGCTAAATTCACTCCTAGCCTCACATACCTTCATAGAATCATGGCTTCCCTACACCTGCCTTAAAAAGCTAAAGTGACAGAGGTCACAGGCACAATCACATAGTTGATGTCACTAAAAAAAAAAAAAAAAGTGCATTTTGAGAACCTTCTCTGGCACTATGATATGAAGTGATGTGCTTCTATATAAGAAACAGGGAAACTACTTACATAGATTAAATATGAGGTTATTCATTTTATCACAAGGCAGATAGATATTCCCCCTACCAAACAAGTGTATTTCCTAGTATTAAGCAATTGTGAGTATGTTCCATGTGGTCTGTTACTAAAAGTCAACACGTGAGGCTAACTTTTGCACACCAGACCTGCTCTCCAGACCTTTTCTACTCATCAATAATCACTAGGCTTTTGTAAATGATAATTTCACTCTTCCTAGAATTGTGTACTAAGAAATGATTGATTCTGTGGTCCTTGTTATATAATCAGTTTTTAATCATACTTTTATTGTCAAGGTGAAAGAGGAAAGTTTTTATCTTCCTACTTTTAACTAAATGATTAAATACCATCAGTGTCATAATGTGTCGGAAGTGACAGAGTCATCACAATATGCACTGACAGTACATCCATATCAGGATCATATTTCTGTCACTTTAACAAGTAAATGAAAAGCCGTGAGAAAATTCACATCGTGCTTCCAACTAATAAGTATGGGAAATTCACAAAGATTTCATTAAGGCAGCTCTTTTCCAAGAAGCACAAAAGATATGAATACACATAATCGTCCATGGACCTCACCATGTAAGTATGTTATATATATTTTAAATATAAACAGCTACATCAAATTCAATTTCAACATGTCCTTTAGCAATAATTGGATACATTTACAAAGATTGGTAAGTGAGGCATTATAAAAACAAATAACTCAGTGTTACTTAATCTTTCTAAATAATGCACTATGATTTGAAATGCTAGGGTAATTCTACTTATTAAACCATCAGCATTAATGTTTCTGTTTGATTATGCTTTAAAACATTTGGCTGTACTATTAACATTTTCTTACCATGAACCATAACAATATTTTCCTGACAGTGTTGGCATGTTCTATATGAACCCGTCTTGCATTTATTGTGAAATGAATCAATTAAAGTAAAGGCAGAGGATTTATGGAGCCTATAATTTGCGATTTGGAGGATGAAACCAAAGGAAAGTGACATCATTGGTTTGGACGACGATTGAGGGTGACAGATCTTAGTGAGAGTATATATGAGGCTCAAAGGTCAAGTTGTCTTATGTCTGGAAGATGGGGGGAAAGTAGATGGCCCTGGTGAAGTTCTTTTACTCTTTTATGGGAAGATCTGCAATGATCTAAATACTTCTCAAAAGGCTCCACCCTTGAAATATTTGTAATATTTTCAAACACCATTGTGCTGGAAACTAATCTCTTACAAGTGGACTTGTGATGACATTCACCCAAGTTATTGCTATATAAACACACACACACACACACACACACACACACATACACACATACACACAAACACTTACAAAATGTCATATGTAATATTATGAATGGATTTTAGGCTCCATAAAAGTTTATTTATCAGGAGGAAACACAAGATCTCACAAAAAAGCCAGAAAAAAAATCAATTTTTCATCCCAAGTTTTCTGAGTATTAAATATTTTGTGACTGGACTAGTTGTTTGTCCTAAGATGTAAAATTTGGTCTTCATCTCTACCATTAGAATCCTAAAGTTAATAATGGTTTTACTAAGGAACATGAAAAAACATATTTATTTTATCATGGGTTCAGTGTTGTTAAAATTTTGTACATGCTTGTAATAGTGATATGATGTATATTAAATAACTAATTTTTGCAAATTTCTATTTAAATACTAATTTCTTCACTTTTGTGAGAAGCATATATGAAATGGCAATAAAATGGAGTAGGATAGATATGTATATATATATATATATATATATATATATATATATATATATATATACATATATATAATATATAAATACATCATTTGTGGAGAAGACAGCTTATTTATAATTTATTTATTTGAAAGAATGTACTATTTATTCTAGGATGGCCTGAAACTCACTATGTAACTAAGGATAACTTTGAACTACTCCAGCCTCCATCTTCCCATGTCTGGATTACATGTGTCTACTACCATGCCACATTTGTTTGGTACTGGGGTTCAAAGCCAGAATGTTGTACAGGAAAGTAGCAGACTAATTGAGCTACTCCTTACTCCCTAGGCAGAAAAAAGGAGTTCCAACACACTGCTCTTTCCTTAATACCTGGAGATTCATTCGTAATTAAGAGATCCAACAAAACTCATAGCTAGTATATATTCAAATCTTTCTTTGTGTAAGATACTCTCCAATAGGCCAGACTGAAACATTAAATAATTTCATAATAAAAATTCTATAACTAATATTATACTGTCCATATCTTACAAGTAAATTTAAGTGATATCCCTGAGGTCATAGATCAAATACAAAATGAATGTTTAAAAGTTCAAAGGTCACAATCTAGGAAATCAATCTCCAAAATCATGTCTGAATCACTGTCCTATAGTGGCTCTTAAATAAAACTCATTCATTTCTCCACTCGGAACATTAAGGCAGTTGAAGTAGTTACAGAATAGCAATGGTATCAAAAGTTTTTTTTATATATATATTTTCTTTATTTACATGTAAATTTCTTCATTCCCAGTTTCCCCTCCAAAAAACAAACAAACAAACAA
>NW_022196894.1:76864751-76898064 GCF_008632895.1 Mastomys coucha
CTCTGACAGTATCTGACTGACACAGATGTAGAGGCTCACAGCCATCCATCGAACTGAGTACAGGGTCCTAGTGAAGGAGTTAGAGAAAGGATCAAAGGTTACAATATAAAAAATATGATTAGTGGAATCGGTACCTCATGGAGAGCAGAAAGAGATCCTTGTTCTGAAGTTGGCTCAGTCTTCTTGATATACTAGTTCTCCAATATGAACTGTTTGCAAAGTAGAGCAGTTCAGTGTGTACTGGGTGATGGAAACTGTCAGACAAATGTAAAATTCAGGATGATGTGACTGTTCCTCATGAGTTTCTGCTTGTGAGTATGGAGGAGACCAGGATTAGCTTGTAAGATAGATTCTACCTACATAACTAACAAAGTATTTACAACATGAATAAAAAACACTGACAAAGAACTTAAAGACTACATACTGATATTCTATATGTTTAAACTTATAAAATATTTAGATATAATATATTGTAAAATAGTAGAAAATTTTAAATAATTATGATCTAGTTTTTATGAATATTAAAAACACTGAATTGGGCATACGTAATTGGTTCAGCAGATAAAGGTGCTTTTTATCAACTTGAGGTTCAGAGTTCTATCTTTAGAAACCCCCAAATAATGGAGAGAACCAACACCTTCCTATTGTCCTCTGACCTACACACATGTAAGGATGTGCATATGTGCACAAACATGTCTTCCCCTCCACATGTTATGCATCCCACACACAAGTAATTAAATAAATGCTAAAAACCGTAATAACAAATCAGTTACCACAACACAGGCATTTTCTGTGCTTTGTGGGACTGAGATGCAGATTGGAAATTAGTGTCTGTTGTGCTTCATTCTTGCCTTTTCCCTTCTTCATTTCTATTGTCCATCTGAAATGACTAAAGGTTTAAGCAGAAAGTGAGGGATATGTTAAAAATTGAAATAAGGAAATGGTAACCAAAACTAAAAAATGTATGAACAAGCCTATGAAAACCTATCTGTAATTGGTTTTGCAAAGTATAATTGTTTTTGCTTTTGTTAAAGTTCTTCTTTTTTTATTGGTTACTATATTCACTTACATTTGAAATGTCGCTCCTCCACAAACCTTCCCATCCTTTTCCCTTTACCCTTTGCCTCTATGAGGGTCCTCCTGCACTGACCCACTCATTCCCGCCTCACCACTCTAGCCTCCCCTAAGCTGGGGCATCAAGCCTCCAAAGGACCAAGGGCCTCCCCTCCATTGAAAAAGACTCTGAATAAAGTATTCTGTATAGGCAACAATGTTGCTTCTAGAAGACTTTGGTTTTAATGAAAGTTCTCAGTGCCACACTTATAATACCTTCTTATGGATATGGGTAGGGAGTAAGAAACAGAACAATACAGAAGATTGTCATTACTATGGGTTGCCACCATCAACCCAAGTTTGATCCTGGTGATAAAGACATCACACACTTTGGTTGCTGGACATAGACAAATCAATCTCCAGTCGATCAGGAAAAACTTTGCTGGTTAGCTTTCACTGTGCTGGTAGGTCCCCTGTGGGCTATTGAGACAGAAAAGAGATCAAAGAGCTTACCAGCCTTAGACTTTGCATGCTACAATAGAAGAATGACTTTTTGTGGGGGTGAACATTTACTCCCTTGATTGGATCTGAAGTATGGCCCACAGGAAAATATCACATCTAGTACTAAAAACTTGCACAAAAATCCCTAGATCAGGGAGAGCATAGGTCCTAGCTAGGACACTTAAATGAGTTCTAGAACAGCCATACTGAAACACCCTGCTCCAAACAAACAAACATACAAAGAAACAAAAAACAAAAACAAAAACAAAACAAAAAAGAGGGAGTAGTTCTACAACTGTTCTGTTAAATAGTAATGATGTCATATACGTTCTAAATGCTTATATTTGTACCCATAGGTTTGTGCTGCTTTCAACCCTTCATTGCAGTGAAATGCAGTTAGAGTAGTTCAAGGTGCTGGGAATAAGTAACTATGAGTGCTCCTTCTCAACCTCTACAATCCATGGAACATCAAGAAAGAAGGGTAAAAAAGAAAGTAAGAATTTGTCTTAATGAGTGGTTCCATTGAAACTGTTATAAAGAACGTCATTTAATTAGGGATAGCTTACAGCTTCAGAGGTTCAGTCCATTATCAGCAAGTCAGGAAACATGGCAGCATCTGGGCAGGCATGGTGCTAGAGGAGGTGAGAGTTCTGCATCTTCATTCAAAGAAAGCCAGGAGCAGACTCTCCTCAGGCAACTAAGTGGAGGGTCTCAAAGTCCAGTCCTCCAGTGACACATTTTCCTCAACAAGACCACACCTCCTCCAACAAGTCCAGACCTTTCTTTTCTCTCTCTCTCTCTCTCTCTCTCTCTCTCTCTCTCTCTCTCTCTCTCTCTCTCTCTCTCTCTTCATTAGATACTTTATTTACATGTCATATGATACCTCCTTTCCCAGTTTCTCCTCTGAAAAAAAAAAGAAAAAAAGAAAATAAAACAAAAAATTAACAAGAACAAAAACAAAAACAAAAAACCTCTTCCCTCCCCCCTCCTCCTCCTCCTCACCAACCCACCCTCTTCTGCTTTCTGGCTCTGGCATTCCTCTACACTGGGGCATAGAACCTTCACAGGACCAAGGGACTCTTCTCTCAGTGATGACCGACTTGTCCATCCTCTACTATACATATACTGCTGGAGCCATTAGTCCCACCATGTGTACTCTTTGATTGGTGGTTTAGTCCCTGGGAGCTCTGATGGTACTAGTTAGTTCATATTGTTGTTTGTCCTAAGGGGCTGCAAACCCTTCAGCTCCTTGGGTCCTTTCTCTAGTTCTTTCATTGGGGACCCTGTACACAGTCCAATGGATGGCTGTGAGTCTCTACTTCTGTATTAGTCGGGCACTGTCAGAGCCTCTCAGGAGACAGCTATATCATGCTTCTGTCAGACAGCACTTACTGGCATCCACAATAGTGCCTGGATTTGATGATTGAATATGGGAAGGATTCCCAGGTGGAGCAGTCTCTGGATTGTCCTTCCTTCAGTCTCTGCTCCATAGTTTGTCTCTGCAACTCTTTCCATGGGTATTTTGTTCCCCCTTTTAAGAAGGAACAAAGTATCCACACTTTGGTCTTCCTTCTTCTTGAGTTTCCAACATGGGAATCCTCACTCACCAGGACCCGGACAGGTTTGACAGATTGATAGCTCTTTCTCCATTCCATGGGTGGTAGTACATGGCCCTTCTTAGTTGGTGGAGCGATTTGTCTGGTTAATTCCAATAACGATCGAGACTCTGGCATGCTAACTAATTATGTGACCTCCCAGAGGTCGGCGTCCCCCAATTTCTTAAGCCAAGTATTTTCAAACCACAGAGAATTGAAAGATGGGGAGAGCAGATGTGCATTGGCTATTGCATAATTATCACACAGCACCTGTTGTTCCTGAAAATGATCTTGGAAAGATTAACTAGTTACAGATTATAGCATGACCAGGAATAGTTTAACTACAGCTCCACTCCTAGCTGCGAGAGGCATCTGTAGCCCATGACTGTTAAGGAAGAGAGAGTAATTTTCCTTTTTGAGAGAGCTAAGCTGCCAATGCCCACATGGGTGATTCCACAACCATTTTCATATTGGAAACACTAGTTGGACTCAAGAGATGAGAATAAATGAGACACGAAGTTGGGAAAGATATGTATTTGATGAGTTCAAAGGAGCATAGGACAGGTTGAGTGGGAGGTAGATATTACCATGATAACTTTTAAACACTTATACAATTTTCAAAACATAAATGAAACATTCTATTAACAGTAGATGAAGGTACCACAGACAAAATACTTCTGAAAACTTCCACTACGATAATAATGATACATGCTTAGCTTTTACAATAATGAATATAAATGTGCTATTATAATGCTACAGTCTTATGCAGAATTTTGTAAGAAGCATAAATTTCACACTTACCTGTGGGAACAGGACCAAGTATTTGGGTGAGAGGTGTCACATGATGAATCCCAGGAACTGTGACACCGGAGACCACCATCAGGATGAAGATCTGAGTTTATCACCCAGCCTATATGCTTAAATACAGTGTTTGAGTCAATCCCAAGCCCCTAAATCTTTTTCCAATCATATCTCACCACAGCATCACTGAGCCCCTATAAACCTTGTGCCTAATGCAGCCTGCCTCAGAAAGAGTGGAGGAAGTATCATCAACTGTGAGGACTCCCTGAACACAGTAGGATTGGCCACCACCCTGTCCTAGACTCCCTTTTGCTGTCTCACCAGTGAGCCAGAAGCCATCGGATATCTATTATCATGTACAGCAGCTCAGGACTCTTGTTATGTACAACAAATCAGGACTCTTCCAGGAGTCTCCAGAGTCTGTGGCACCTAGTTCTCCATCCCCCTATTTACTTTACATAGTTGACATTGACATCTCTCACACTTATCTATGGCTAGTATCACAGAAATTGTGAAACATTGTAAATTCAGATGAGTAAGTCATCTCTTTGTGGAATTGAACACAACAGAACAATGATTTACACAATGAGAGAGCAAGAAAAAAATCATAATGCCTCTATGACCAGAGCAGGTAAATAGACCAACATCCAATTTATTAGTGAGGAAGGAAAATGGGCTTTTCTCTGTAACTTAAATTCACATGTTGAGTATGTGTGTATATGTCTAGTTTAACCTTAATAAAATGTTGCCTTCATTGTCTTGTTTATTTTACATCTGTAAAAGGAAAAAATGCACATTTTTCCTTAGCTTTCATAGAAACACACCTGACAATCCAGTAAATAGAGACAGGTTAATTAGAGAAAAGCATAAAAAAAATCTCCCATAGACAAAATATAATGTTATTCTAGAATTCAGGAATGAATATAGCAATAGACTCAGGGAAAAGGTGATATATCTATCGATATCGATATATCTATATCGATATAGATATCGATAGATATAGATATAGATATAGATGACCCCCCCCCGTATTGGTGAAGTATGATTAGCCACATTAAAAATGTGCCTACATGAAAGGCTTTGGAAAATGAGAACCCACAAGGTTTTTCATGCTGGCTCTGTATAGTATGCACTCCTCTCAGTTAGGACTTCCAGAGTGAGTCTCCAAAGGAGAAAGAAGAGAGGTGAGCTTTCGGTTTTGTGGTTTCCTTTTTGCAGAAAGGAATTTTGGTTCCTATGATCCACTTTAAAGAAGAGAATTTTGGCTTCCATGTCTTACTATAAGGGATGAAGAGGGGAAGAACAGGAGGATAGCAGAAAGACCTGGTTTGTAAGATCTTTGTTATAGTTAACTCAAAGAGCTTAGAATGACATAACCTCATAGCTGAAGTATCAAATCTTGATTAACATGACATTATTCAAATACATTAATTAGCTCATAACTGGTGAGTAAATTAGAAGAAATAAGACATGGTTCAACCTCAAAAGCTAAAATCACTCCAAGATATCAGAAACACACAATCATGTAGATTTCTCTTGTTCTCCAATGTCTTTTGCTCATTTATGGACTGTGTGGGTAGAAGTAAACTACCAAAAAATTAAATGAAAGGAAAAGAGTATAGTTTCCTACACTGGATGGTTATGTTTACCCATATAGCCTCTACATAACACTTTTAGATAAACATAAAAATTGAACATGATGGAAATTTGCTAGTATTTCCAATTTTATAAGTCATAAGAAGAAAACAAGGATTGTACTAGAAACTCTCTTGGATTCCTCTCTGACTCCAAGTCTTGTTATCTTCTTTGGAAGAACTAAGATGACACATGATGATTAGATATTGAAGACTGATATGTAAAGACTTGGATGGTTCACTCTGAAGTTGTGAGGATAAATAAGTAACAAAGGGACCATTGTGAAGAAATGAACATTTTCTGGGAGTGAGAATGCACAAGGACCAGGCAGTCCATTGAGGTGATCTGTATTCCTTTGTACTACTTCTGAACTTTCTGAGGCAGGCAGCTCTCACTGAGAGCATTACTTTGTTAAGGTCCTTGACATATCTATTTGGATTACCTACTACAGGAACTAAGGATGGCATGCCCTAGAACTTTTCCAAAAAACCTTCAGCTAAATTGAGATCTGATATAAAAGTCTAATTTGAATATGATGTTTTCATCTACTGCTAGTGATTCTTAACTTTTCTAGTGCTGTGTCCATTTAATACAGTTCATCAAGTTATGGTGACCCCAGCCAGAAAGTTATTTTGCTGCTATGTCATAATTGTAATTTTGCTACTGTTATGAAACTTAATTTAATTATCTGATACACAGGATATCTAATATGTGACCCTCAAAGGGCTGCAACCCACAGACTGAGAAACACTATGCTAGAGGGAAGTCTAAGGTAATGTTCTTTGGTCTGGTAATCAGAATCCCATAGTTTCAGTTTCTGGTTTTATAAACTGGTATGTGTGTATGTCTGTGGGTGCCCTCCGTGTGTGTGTGTGTGTGTGTGTGTGTGTGTGTGTGTGTGTGTAGGTGTCAGTTTTTCTACAGAAAGTAGATAATTATTCTGCATATGACCAAGCCCTATAAGCTGACTTCAATCCCTGTGCTTACATGGTAGAAGAAGACTCCAAAAAATAGTCCTCTGACCTCAAAAATTATAAAAGACATTATATAAATCTTAAACTTACTAATATTACTTTTATCTTTATTTAGATAATTAGATCTTGTGTTTTGATAAAAATTGCTAATATAATTACATTTCATGAATGCTTTTCCTATGTACTTTTCTAGTAACAATGAAGTTTTATCTCATTGATACAATAAGTAGCCTTTGTGATATAACTTTTTTCCCTCCTATGTTAAGGCAAGAAATAATACTTGGACATATTTACTATTATAATATCCTCAAAATAATCGGAAACAAAAAATTGAGTTCCATAAGAGTTCCATGTTTTCCCAGGAATCTCAGCTTGGTCAGGCAGCTGCATGCATCTTTAGTCATCTTCTTGTATTAAGGAATTATAAGTATTTGAGCTAAATCCATATGAAGGGGTAAGAACTGTGGTTCCCTTTGATATCCTCCTTAAGTGGATGCTGCATTTCAATGGCAGCAGATATTCTCTACTATGATCTAATATACTGTTATTACACTTGAACTCTGAAGACTTTCAAAGCAATTTGTATTTTGCCTTTTAAATGCTCTTCCCTTTGTGATCTAAATGAAATGGCAATGTTGAATTACTACATCATTCTCCTTTTAAAAAATGACAGAACAAGTATGTGTTTTGTTGTAAAACAATATATATAAAAAACATTTTATATATACTAATAGATATGTATCACTTAAATGCATGTGTGTAAAACGTATGGAAATGTTAGGGATAATTTTCCTGGTTTTCTCCTGTAACTTATAGTACTGTCCAGTATTACCTATCTTTTTCTGTTGCTTTATGTATTTTCCTTTTATTTAATTATGAGCAAAGTCTGAATAATCATAAATAAATATATGAGAAAATATACAATCGTGATCCACCCCTGAATAAATTTGTAGGCTTGCCATGAGTATTGCACAACTCAATCAGAATTATTATATTCAAAAGGTCTTCACAAAAATCAAGCCTGGCATTATGAATGAGGGAAGAGCTCATGATACCCTATCCTTTAGTTAGGAACTATTACAGTTCACAGCTGCCAGAAGACAGAATCATTCCTTTTTAAGCTTTGTTATTTGTCACTGTTAGCCTGCCCATGTTCCAGTGGATAATTCCACACCAATGCACATATGCCTGGGCAGGGTAGCACTAACAGAAGCTTAGTAGGTTATTAAGAGACAGAGACAGAGACAGAGACAGAGACAGAGAGAGAGAGAGAGAGAGAGAGAGAGAGAGAGAGAGAGAGAGAGCACATGAATTTGTGAGAGTCCAGAAGTAGATGAATGGGGACATTGGGTAGGTAAGGATAGTTATTTCATGATGTGTGTGAACATATCAGATATTAAAACAATAAAATATCTAAATATACATTAACAATCATTATTCTTGTGTTAAGTAACTGAAGCAAAATAGTGTTTGACTTCCTTTTTTAACTTCTGGACAGAGCAATGTAAGGTTTGGTTTAACTGGGAAGATAATTTGAATGTGTCATTTTTCATTCATCAGACATAAGCCATCTGGTAAACATATTTTCAGTCAAAGCCATCCTTCCATTGAAACACTGAATATTTTTCAAACACTACTATTTTATTGAAGCTGAAACATTCATATTTAGAAGAAACATAATCATACTAATGGAGAAGCTTCAGGTAAGCCTAGAGTATAATACCTTTTCCCCTTAAAATTATCCTGTAATTTTGTTTAATCACTTGGTCTAAAGAAAGCATCGTTAATTCAATGATTTCTCTAAGATAACAGAAATTCAAATGGAGAAACATGGTGATAAAAATTTAATATTAAAAACATAGAAATCATAAAAATAGTAATTCTGAGAACACTTTATAGTAACAAACTTTTCTGCATATTATCGTGCATTTGTTGTGGTATTTTGTAATCACACTTGTAGGAGAAGAGATAGTACAAATATCTCATTTGTTAAAAATGATATTATGCAGAGGCAGATACATAAGTGAATATTTTGGTGGGGCTGTAGAATCTGTATATTGAAGATAAAAACTAAAGGTAAATAAAAGTGATGAACAGTAAAGTAGATGCATTGAATGAAACTCTATAAAGTAATAGAGTAATAAAGCAATAGAGCAATAAAGTAAGAAGTAGGGCTAACAAGATGGCTCAGCAGGTAAGAGCACTGACTGTTCTTCTGAAGGTCCTGAGTTCAAATCCCAGCAGCCACATGGTGGCTCACAAACATCCATAATGAGATCTGATGCACTCTTCTGGTACATCTGCAGAGAGCTACAGTGTATGCTTGTAATAATGATTAAAAAAAATGTTTTCTTCAACCGAGGCTCGTTTCTGTGTGATGATTCTAGCTTGTGTCAAGTTGACACACAAATCCAGCCAGTACAATCATTATTTAATGACTTTGATCCACACTATGATAAGCATATGATTAGCATATCCTATTCTAATCTATTGACATAAAGGCTGTGCTACCCCATGTCTTCAGCCTTACATTCCAAATTTTAAGAACATAGCTTTCACCATTCATGAAGGCAACTAAATTCTTCTGTAAATATTGAGAGCTATCACACTTTTTACCTGTGTACTCTTGAGAACAACTTTAGTGATTGCAATACAGTACTTATATAAGAAAAATCCTGCACTTATATCTTTAAAATTTCCATTCATTCCTTGAAGTTAGTGAGTTTGTTCTCTACAGTTATTTTCATATACTGCTTTCTATTCTTGTGATCTCCTAAATAATTTTTATTAAAAAAAGTATTTGGAAGGCTGTGTATTCAGCTAAATGTTAAAGGAAATACAAATTCCTTGGTTTGACCTCAATTATCAATTATATTATGGTTCATTATTTGATTATGAACTTCTGTGTGGCTTGTTTATTATGTAGTACTGTACTTTTAAAATTACACATTATTCTGCTCTCCAGAATGTCAGGTAAATAGAACTGAACATATAGCCATATGAGATTGGCTTTTTTCACTTATACATTTAAGATTGATCTACCAACTAATTTTTCTTGTTTCAGTTGTTTTCCTTTCATTACAGAAAATAACCTTATAGGTACAAATATATTTCAGCTTGTTAAGCTTACTGAAGCACATTGTAGCTGTCTCCAGTTTTGCTAAGTATGAGTGAGTAGTTATAAACTTTCATTTATGAATGAGAACATGGCTTAAATTTTACTAATGGAACACAACTGAGCAATATTATTGTCAAGCTATGAACATCAGTTTGAAAATAGAGAGGTATAACTTCCAACAACTGTCAGAACATCCTAGAACAGGTTGTTTTCAAATGTAGGAGATGAGAGACTAATTTAATGATAGAGAAATCTGATAGAAACCACTTTAATAATTCAGCTTTAGGGATCAATGACTATAAATCATTTTCATTGTATGATAATATATGTCAATAACATTATATCATGTAAATGATCTAATTGCTCTGTCGCTATTGTTCAATGACAATTAATATAAGCCGATCATGAGAAAACCAGATGGAAAATACCAACTGAGAATATTTTAAAACATCTGCATGAAAGGGCTGTCTCTCTGTTGCCTACCTTTGGGGCCCTACTCGGCTACCTCTTTTTGTCTCAATAAAAGAAGTAGCACCTAGTCTAACTGCAACTTCACATGGCAAGGCTTCATATCCATAGGAGTCCTTCCCATTTCTAAAGGAGTAGAAACGGGGGGGGGGCATGGAGGGGAAGGGGGAAGGACTGCAAGGAGAGGGGAGGGGAAACTGTAGTTGTGATTTAAAATTAACTAATTAATTAGTTAATTAATTAAAAATAAAATATATGCTTGGTGTTATTAACACTTTTATACAATGAACAGGAAAAGAGTCTAGATTAAAAAGTCACAGGTAATAGGAGCCTAAGATCAAATGATAATTTAAGGAAAGGTAATATTCTAGATATAACTGCAATAGAAAAAAAATGGGCACAGAATAAAATAAAAGACATCTAAGAGATATCTATACTTTAAATATTTATGCATATAATTTTGGATCATTAATTTTAGCATTTCATAGTATTAGTAACACATTAATAATAAGGTCTACTGTATGTGGAGTTTACAGTAATTCTATATACCATCATTATCATCTTTCAATTAACAAATTTAAAACATGGCATTTTAAAATGTCTCTGATAAAAATTCATGACATGCAGGAAATGATGGAAAGGAAAACCAAGGGGTCATATAAAACAAAGTCACAATTCTCTTGTACTTCTGATTTATGTCATGGTTAAGAGTGTATCTGCTGAAGCTGAGATTTGCTATTTACCAACTCGTGAGTGAAATAGGTATGATCAAGTCCAAAATGAAGCACAGAGGATACAACTAAATAGAACCCAATAGAATCTCAGCACAAAAATAGTAGTATGTTCCTACTAAATAATTTTACTATAAACTTTGATCGGGCTTACAAGAATAAATAAAATAACTATTAACATCTGATATAACATTGCCAAATTTTCTCCCTGGGTGACTCAGGGTCTGTATTGCTGTGATGAAACATCCTGAACAAAAACAACTTGAGAAGGAAATGATTTATTTTCTCTTAAAATTTCATGTAACACTCTATAAATGCTTGAACACAGGGCACGAATTCAATCAGTTATGGAACCTGCAAATAAGAACTGAACTGATGCAGAGACCATGGAGGAGTGCTGCACTCCACATCTCCATAACGCTCTGCACTCACCTTCCCATGAATCCCTCCTCCATGACCTTTCAGAAAAGGGCAGATCTCCTAGGGATGTCAAACAAAAGTGGCTTATTCAGTTGCAGTTATATTAGGCACCTCTCATGATGTTAAGGCTAGATGAAACAACTGAATAGGACAAGGATCCCCAAAGCAGACAAAAGTATCAGAAATAGCCCCTGATGCCTCTGTTAGAGTCCTCCAAAAACACCAAGCTGACATATAGACAGATAGACCTATTCAGGCTCCCTGATTGTTGCTTCAAACTCAGTGAGTCCCTATGGGTCCAAGTTTGTTGATTCTTTGGGTTTTCTTGCTGTGTCCTTGATTCCTCTGTCTCCTACAATTCTTACCTCTTTTCAACAGGATTCCCCAAACTCTTCCTACTTTTTGGCTGGGGGACTCTGCATCTGTTTCTATCAGTGAGGGGTAAAGCCTCTCTATTATCAATTGAGTTAGGCATTGATCTATTAGTTTAGCAGAATATCATTGAGGTTTTTTTTTTTTTTTCAGTTGTGTTTCCTTCTATCCTAGGGCTTTGAGCTACCCAGCCTCTGGTTTCTGGTCTATCAAGTAGGGTAGGGCTCCCTTTCATGACATGGATCTCAGGCTGGACTAGTCATTGGTTAGCCACTTCCACAATCTCTGGACCTTTACTATAGCATATCTTGCTAGCGCAATACATTTTAGGTTGAAGGTTTTGTGGCTGGGTTGGTGTCCTAAACCCTTTACTGGAAGTCTTGACTGGTTATGTAATATGTCAGCTTCAGGTTCTGTATTCACCATTACTCTGTGTCTTATTACATCCTAATATATTACTGAGAGTTGATATATACTCATTTACAAGTGGATATTAACTACAAAGTAAAGCATAATCAGTATACAACCCACAGATCCAGGGAGGTTAAGTAACAGGGAGGGTATAGCAGGAATGGCAGGCACCTCTATGCAAATGCTGAGGGTGAGCAGCCACAAAAGCATCTCCTGTGGGAGGACCTAATTGAGGACTGCCGGAGAGACCCAGGATTGTTGGTGCAGATAATATGAGCCAATTAGGAACTGCTGTTTTGAAGAGATGCTTACTTGGGACCAATAGGGGTGCAGCTGTAGAGTATTAAAGGAGCTTGCAGCAGTGTTCAGAGAGCTTGCTGCAGCATTTCTCACCTGCCATTGGAGTCTGTGTCATTGACTGTGCCACCTCACCTCCAACCCCAAAGGCCAGGCAGGGTCAGGTGGCAAGCAGTCCAGGGCACAGGCAACAGGAGAGCTCACGGGAGAATACATAGATATCCTTGGGAAGGGGGAAATTGAATAGACATTGTGGATGGACTAGGGTTGGGGACAGGTAGGGACAGGAACAGGAGGGATCAGGTGGCGATAGGATGAATAGAGTGAGTACTGGGAGAAACAAATGGAATTGGGAGCATTCAGGAGCAAGGTAGAAACATATTTTATTCTCTTATACACCCCTGGATCACCTATCCTTAGTGAGCTGGTCCAATCCTGATCAATTCTTAATTCAGAAATTGCACTACAGAATTTCCTACGG
Organism: Mastomys coucha; assembly: GCF_008632895.1. Taxonomy (NCBI): domain Eukaryota; kingdom Metazoa; phylum Chordata; class Mammalia; order Rodentia; family Muridae; genus Mastomys; species Mastomys coucha. The sequence continues at coordinate 76,877,609 of NW_022196894.1, forward strand.
GAAAATATTTTATGGAACTATTTTCTAAACTGAGTTCTTTTTCCCACATGACCCTGCCTTGTATCTAGTTGACATAAAACTAGCCAGGATAGTAGTAGTGCTATATATAATTAATCTACTTTCTCCAAAGGAATATTTTTCTTTTGTTTTTAATATATAATTATTTATTTCTATTATAATATATTCTGTTCATTTAAAAGTTTATTAATTAATATGTATGTATTGAGGTTGCAGTGCACATGAGTACAAACATTAACAGAGTCCAAAGGTATATTAGATTCCCTGGCATTTAGGTAACATTGAGTTTGTGAGCAACCTCACATAGGTGCTGGGAACTGAACTTAATTCTTCTGCAAGAGAAACAAGTGGTATTACCTACTGGGATTCATTTTTTTATTTTATAAATCTTTCTCTAAGGCAAGAAGAAGGTGCACTGTACATACGTTTTCCTCTAAAATATATATCTTGACACAATTAATACCACCACTTAATTCTTTAATCATTGCCATTCACTTTCTCCAATGGGAGATGTACTATCTCAGTGTCCATGTGTGTTCACACTTCAGAGTAAATTTATGGATAGCAATGTTCCCAGAATCTTCAGTTACAGTATACAAGAATTAAATTTTATTTGCTAAAAGATTTTAAATACCACATGATTTTAATTACCTAAGCAGATAATTATGAAAAATTTTCTAAATATTATTCAAAACTAAATAGAATAATCAGCTTTGGTGTCAATGACAGGACTATACAATTAGGATTGATCTGTTAGTATATTTTTTATTGTACAATCAAAAGAATGCAAACTACAGATATGGCCAACATTAGGATGAGGAACATCTATAATAGTTGATCCTTGGACTTTTCCCATTAGAATGGAAAGGAAACCCCTTATGTGGAAATGAACACATTACTGAATGTAAATAGAAGACAACAATGCACATTGAGTTTGGTAATCCCACTTCACATCACCTTCTATTTTTATCTGTGTTCAGTTGTATTTCAATCTGAATCCTGAAAAAAAAAAGATTATTTCAATTACAAATACAAAAGCATTTTATTTAAACAGTAATTGCAACAGTTTAGTACATAATCAATTCTAATACCATCATAAGGTCAAGTTGAATAGAGATTGTCTAACTTCATTAACATCAGCATAATTAGTGCCAAATTCACCTCATTCCTGGTGAGACCATTTCTTATTGATTGACCAGGAAAGGTAGCAGGTGAAGGCTTTCTCTAATTATGTAAACCCTTCTTCACTTACCTCATAAAATACTGACAGTTTTTTAAATTAATGATGTTCATTCTATTATTATAAATGTTTCCATGTAAGATTAAGCTATAAAGATAACTACAGAAATTTGTTTAAATTATTAAACAATAAAAGGTGGTTCAGCTACTAAAAATGATGACTTCACAAATTTTGCAGGCAAATGAGTGGAACTGGAAAATGTCATCCTGAGTGAGGTTACTGAAACCCAAACCCAGTGGTATGTATTCCCTGATAAGTGAATATTAACCCAAAAGCTCAGAATACCCATGATACAACTATTAGACCATATGAAGCATAACAAGAAAGAAAGGTGAAGAATAGATGCTTCAATTCCACTTAGAAGGGAGAACAAAATTATCACTGGAGGCAGACAGAGAGAAGGACCTGGATTGCAGGGGGTAGGGGGGAGGAGGTATAGTATCAAATATGGGAAGAGACAGGAGAGAAGTACAGAGGGCCAGGAGAAGGAATAGAACAATGTAGCAGTGGGGGTTGGGAAACAAAGGAGCCACTAGAAAGTCTCGAGCCAGAGATGCAAAGACTCCCAGAGCCCAATGGGGATGACATTTACCAAAATACCCAGCAGAGGGAAGATGGAACCTGAAGAGAGACCACCTCCAGTAGAGAGACATGGCCCCCAGTTGAGGGAAGGAGACACTCACTCATCTCAACATTTTTAACTCAGAATTGTTCCTGTCTGAAGGAAACACAGGAGTAAAAACTGGAGCAGAGACTGAAGAAATGGCCAACCAGAGAACGCAAACCTTGGGATCCATCCCACCTGCAGATACCAAACCCCAACACTATTGCTGATGCCAAGAACTGAAAAACTCTGAAAAACTCTGCCAGCACCTGACTAAGACAGATGCAGACACTCACAGCCAGCCATTGGACTGAGCCAGGGGATTCCAATGGAAGAGATAGGGAAGAGATGCAGGAGCTGAAGAGGACGGCGACCCCATAGGAAAAACAACAATGTCAACTAACTGCAACCTTCAGAGCTCCCAGGGATTAAACCACCAACCAGTATACATGGGTGTATCCATGGCTCCTCCTACATATGTAGCAGAAGATTGCCTTATCTGGCATCAATGGGAGGGGAGAAGCTTTGTCTTGTAGAGGTCTGTTGCCACAGCCAAAGGGGATGCTAGAGGGGTGATGTGGGAGTGGGTGGGTAGGGAAGTACCTTCTCAGAAGCAAAGTGGATGGGATTTGCAGAGAGAATGGAAAGGGGGACAATACTTGAAATGTAAATAAATGATCAATAAATAAGAGAAAATATACTGACTTGTAAATTATTATTCTAACAGAGTTTAATGTATGAGTGATTCTAACAATTTAAAATAGTAATGTAGAATAGGATATACATTAGAACTCAGAGTTCTATAACCATTTTGTAATATAGTATTTTGGGGAAAAGGCATAATTCATACTACACAAAATGAAGATTTATTCTTATGAAAATTAAGCATTTTAGAGTATTAAGAAGTTATATTGTCTATAATTGTAATCCTTACGTAGTTACAATTTTATTTATATTGGTAATTTTATAAATCATTTTAAAGATATAAGAATTGATGAATTTTTAAGAGGATGTTTTTTAAATAACATATAATGTATACTATAAAATTAAAATTACATGAAACATTGAGATATTCTTTAATAAATTAGTTCAATGTGAATGAATCAGTTCAGGCATCTGCTAAAATTTGGGGAGTATTAAAGGTCTTCATGAAAGGTAATTTTAAATGAATTAATGATTTTGCATATGGAAACATAATCATTCAGTTTAATTTTAAAAGATCATAAAATCATTGTAAAGAAACATTAAGATCAAATCTAATTATGCATAAATAAGTCTGTTGGTTAAATTATATAACATATATACATTTATATAATCATATATACATGTCACTTACATATATACATATATACTCACATACATATACACAAATATCCATATAGCCATAAATACATAGATAAATCCATATATCTATATATCCATCCATATATATATATGTCAGTACTAAAAATACATGCAGATAGCAATATATGAACTGAACAAGGTATATTTAGAAATATACATGTATATATAATCTATCTTCTTGCAACAACAGTAAAATAACAAAAAGCTGTGAATTTGCATAAGAATGGAATATATGGGTTTGTGTGGAGAGAAGAAAGGGAAGGGATAAATTTTTTAATATAATTTCAAAAATAAAATGAAAGTTAGAAGCAACATTAAAATGAAACAAATAAAATAAAATAAAATAAAACATAAAACACATAAATAAGAATTTTAGTTAAACCAAACTATAAATAGCTGGAATATGTTAGTGGCTTTTGTCCAACACAATGAGAGATTTCAGTTTATATAAAGTAAATGTCGTTTTCAACCTGAGTTTGCTATTGGTTAATTTTAGTGTATTATTAATTTTAATAGATACTTTTTCTTCTCTGTAACTGTGTGATTAACTATTTTTCTAAAGTTGTTAGAAAGAAAGGTTCTTGGTCAAAAAATGTACCTTCTACAATTGCTAGGTGAATTTTTATTTTATGACAGTTTTTATTTAATATGATTGTATCTAATGAAATATTCATAAAACTACTTGTTTGGAGAGGACCTTGGAAATGAAATTAGTCTTTCTCTTCCCTGAAAGCTTTAAGACACTATTATTTTTCTTCATCCTGTGAACTCCAGGAAAGACAATGCTATAATTTCTTCCAGTGCAAAAGCTTTCATGTTTTTTTAAAGCAACATGACAATTTTCTTTTAGAGCATTGCAGTTTCAATGTATATTCTTTTTAAAACAACTTAGGAAGATAATAGTATCTCCTTAAGTGACATTTCATGTTCTCATGCCTATTTACCACTTTCTTTCCCTTTTTGTTATTAAAATATTCATTCTAAAAGAATTTTCATGTCTTGATTATTAAGTTATTTTACCCTAATGCCAGTGATGTTATATTGCAAGTAATTCATCTACTACTTAATAATTTATGGGTTTTAATGTGTGTGTGCACGTGTGTTTGTGTGCATGTCCATGCATTTGAAGGTGTGCTTAAACATGTTTACATATCCCAGAAGTCAATATAAAGTTCTCCCTTAGCCACTCTCCACATTAGTTTTTTAAATAGGAGCTTTGACTAAATCTAGAACTCATAATTTTTGTTATATATGTTGTCAAATGCGCATGAGGGACATGCCTACTCACTCAATGCTAAAATTAGAGGTGCATAGTACAATACCTGCTTGAAGAGAATTTTGCTCCAATTATATGTATAATTATATTATACTTCTGAAAGTAGGATCTGTTGAATGTAGCATCACAAGGGAAACGTGATGTTCAGAATTTAATGGATGAGAGCTTTATGATAGTCTTTCACTGGAAGGAAACAACAACAACATACAGAGAGAGAGATACAGAGTGGGGTGAGGGAAGGAAGAGGAGGGAGGGAGGAAGGGGAAGGAAGGAGGGGAGGGAAGAAAGTAAAGAGGGAAAGAGAGTCCAGAGGGAAGGAGAGACAGACTGACAGAGACATAGACACAGACACAGACCCAGAGATCTGTTCAGGATAATAATAATAAAAACAAAAAAAGAGCAAAAGAAAGAATCCAAAACAGACCAAAATGATGACTATACCAAAGTCCACTTTAGTGAGGCAATGATACTTTTATCAGGAGCTTAAGGGAGGGGTTACTTTCAGGACTAGTTGCAACAATAGCTGCATCATTTCATCACTCAACATTAGTGATTACATAAGAAAGGTACATTACTACAGCTCACCAGAATTTGCAGATGTTCAACATGTCCCAGAATCTTCTCTTTGCAGCTCCACTGGTAAGAATATGCCCCTGCAAGTGTTTTCTCCTTTTATGACCCTAGGAAACGGCCATTTGGACTTTTGAGGATTCCACCTTTCACAATGTGACATGTGTTTAGATGTTGAGTCTCACTCATGAACCTTTGCCTGCATCCTAGAATGAATATTTCCATTTAGAGGTACCTTCCATGCAACAAGATTAAACAGCCTATAAATTCAAAGAAGTTAGTGTTTTCTAATGATATGGAGGTAATCTCTAGTTGTTAATGCTAACAGTCATTTTAACATAAAGCCTATGTACAGTAAGGTCACAGATTTAACTGAGTTGTCCATGCAACTTAAAGTAATGCTGTAATTATGGGGATGCCCTCATTTTTATAAGGCTAAAGAGAAAAAAATTCATGCATGTATGTGTCTCAAATGCTGAAGACTAGCTTTTTTATGACCAAGAGACTAACATGATGCATTTAGATGCCAGATTCCATTTGACTCTCCTCACTTAAAATGATTGCCTGCATAAAATTATCCGTCGCATGTCTTTATGGTATTTTCTTGATTAACAAGTGATGTGAGAGACTCCAGCACACTGGATAGTGTTTTTCCTCAGCACTTGGTCCTAGGATATATAGGACAATTGACTGAGCAAGGAATTTAATACAAAGCAATACAAACCTTTCTACAATGGTCTCTGCTTCTGTTCCTGCCTCTAGGATACTGCCTGGGTTCCTGTTCTGACTTCTTTCAATGACAGACATTGAATTCAGAGTATAATAAAAATTAACATTATTCTCTCCTAAGTGACTTTTAATTATGGTGACCTATCATAATGATAGAGAAACCAACAGGACCATAATATACAATTGTTAGAGCTAACCAAAGTAATACCATTTATTAACTTCAACTTACTATTGTAATATTTAGTAACAAGATAGATGCTTTCTCTTTGATCTAATTAAAATGATCAAGGCATTGGGAAGGAGGAGGAAGAGTAGAGAAAAGAAGAGAGGGATGGCTAAAAATAAAAACCTTTCAAAAAAAAATCCATATGGGAACCTGCTACAGTAGATGCTTCCTAATATATATTTAAAAGGAATAATATATTCTAGGAACAATCTATAATATTTGTGTGAATGACACATTTACACAAATAAAAATTCCGGTACCGGAAATGAGTTTATTAAACATGAGTTGTTGGCCAATGGGTCTCATAATCCACATCTTAAATGTTACAGGCTATTGATAGTCCTCATGTCTACCATCGATAATTTTATGGCAAGTACCTCTTGTTAAAGATGCAATATACTTAAATCAAAAATATAGATAAATCATGTGGTCAGTTGTCTAGAAGCCACATCTCTTGCAGGACAAACAACAATATGAAGTAACTAGTACTCTGAGAGCTCCCAGAGCTCTAAACTAAAACTCCAACCAAAGAGCACACATGGAGGAACTCAGGGCTCCTGCAGCATATGTATAGCAGAGGATGGCCAAGTCGGTCATCAATGGGAGGAGAGGACTTGGCCCTGTGAAGGTTCTATGCCCCAGTGTAGTGGGATGGTGAGCAGGGGTGGGGGTGGGGAGGGAGGGAATAGAGGATTGTTTTAGTTTTTTGTTTGTTTGTTTGTTTCATTTTTTTGGAGGGGAACCTGGGAAAGGAGGTATTGTAAATAAAGAAAACATCTAATAAAAAAAAAAGTAGGCAGAATGATTGTAAGACCCAAGGTAGTGCATAATCCCCGGGAAACAATATCTTCTGACACAACAGGACTGTCACCCACTTGAACCCAGAGAGACAGTGGCAGCATATACAAGAATTGAACAGGATGTAGCCAGATGTAGTTCTAGAATGTCAAGGGTGAAGATGCAATAAGATCCTACACCTAAACAAGAGGCTATCTCTAATTGACACCCACTGGCAAAAGAAAAATAAGTTTTCTCTAATGGAATGTCACTGAGTATATTAACATAATCCAAGGAAGGCCTCATGCCCAGTAGATGGCCAACAAAAATCAAACTCAGTGGCATTTTGGTAAACTGTCTCATTTGACTTTGGCATGTCTTTGTTTGTGTTTCTTCTTTTTTTGTTGTTGTTTATTTAGTTTTTGTTATTGCTCATTTGTCTGTTTGAAAGAGACACTGAGAAAAAGAATATAAAGTTGGATGAGGAGTGATGTTAGGATAATCTGGCAGGAATTGGAAGCAGAGAAAAATTTGATCAATGTATATTGCAAGAAATTATTTTTTGTAAAAATATTCTTTAATCCAAAATAACAATAATTATTTGTGAAGATATATTTATTCCTATGAGAATAATATATAATGAGAAAAATATAATGAAAGAATAAAATCTATGAATTACCAACTAAAAGCCAAATAACCTTGTATATCTCTGTGCTCAAGCCAGATCACATAGACCTAGGAAATGGATATTTTTAGAAGCTTCTACATTAGTAGGCTTTTTAAAGTAAAATTTTAACTTCTAAAATGTAGTTTTCATGTTGATTCCATAATAGTATAAAAATATACATTCTGAGAATCAGTATGCATGACTCTCATTCTTTACAGCATCAATAGCTCTAGCTTTCACTCATAATTTTGATAATAGCTACATTATTTCTTTGATGATTCATGATGTTTAGTATGCTTTGATGTTCCTATTATTCTATAATAGCTACTTGAGGCTTTTGTGTACTTTATGCTGTGTATCAAAAGAGAGAGTTCATCATTAGATAGATAAGATGATTTATATGATATTAATCTCCTTTCAGACATAAGTCTTGGCTTTTTTACTTCATTGTTTGTTTGTTTGTTTTTTTCATTAGAAGCTTTTCAATCTAGTTTAGTTTCACATGATTTTGCTTCTGAGCTTGAGTTTTTGATGTCATTACAAACTGTCATCAAAACCAATTGCAAGGAAACTTTTTCTAAGAGTTTTATAATCAGCCCTTCTAAGTATGTATTTCATGCAATTCAAATTAATTCTGCACATGTGAAACAAAGATAACTTTTGTATTTCTACAAGTGTTTATTTTAGTTTCTTAATACCATTTAAATAAAAACTATTCCAAACACTAAAGAAGTATTGAGGATTTTAAAACTGATTAGGAAACGGGTGACTTTTAAATTACCCTTTTCTATCAGGCACAATCAACTATATCTCCCCGAAACTAGAATTCTCTAATTCACAAAGTCTCTTGTAGGGATATGTTTAAAAGAACATTTATAAATACAAATGTTAGAAAGATGCCAAGCAGTGAAGGGGACAAAACATATAAAAATCACCAATTATCAAATAAGGCCATAAGCTTTCAAGTCTACTTATGGTTTACTATAATTTTTCCTAACAGTTAGAATGAGAAAAATACCCTATAAATCCTATAAAAAATTGTAATGTGATATTTATAGTATATTTTAAAATATTTGTACATGTACTTACAATATTTCTGTTTTATGAAATTCTACATGTAAATTTAGTTACTTTAGCATAAAACTCAAAAGCTCTAGACCATGATATGACAAAAATATTACTTGATACTCCTGGGTATTGATATACATTCTATGATAATATCCAAGTTCACTTTAGGATAATGAGCTGAATATTTTTCAATATGTCCTACTTATAACATTCAATTTTAGTAACAATACTTTTTAGTTATGCAAATATGAATTGTTCTCAAGTATGAATGCAAGTTATTCATACATATTAAAAAGTAGCCCTTAAGTGTCTGAATTTATATCTTTGGGAAATGTTCTTATTGAATGAATCAATTTTAGAATGTATTAACCTGCAATGAGAAAATGCTAATTTTCATAAAATTTAATGACTTTCTCTTATAATAAACTAGAAGTTCAAACTCTGGCTGTTCTAAGCATATTTGTTCCACTTTTCTGTGCCATTTTAACTTAATTGATGCTCAAAATGATCCCAGAGAAATTCAGTTCACAACATAGCATTTATGAACAGTTTCTTTTTTGTAATCAAAAGCAATTCCAGAGCATGCATAGTTTACTAAAGACAGATAAATTCACTAGACTATTTGAATGACATTCCACTAGATTGGTCATTCTTAAGGTGGTGCCCCATATATAGTAGGTCCCTATAGATGAATGAAATCTAACCCACAGGAAAAAAGTAGAGAATTTATAAGAAATTCCTGAGAGTATGATGAATTATTCACCACCAAAAATCTAAATATAATATGTAGAGGAATTTTTATCCAGCAACCTGTCTGCTCCACACAATCTGTCCAAAGACCTTCTAGGTCTTTGGGATCTGTTTAGAATTCACTCTTAACATACAACTTTAATCTCTATATCTGGAGTCCTTTAAACATAACGTTATTTAAATCAATGGTGTCTAATTGTGGGACAGACAAAATGGTGAATAAGAAAAAGATCTGCCAGAATGAGTCAGAGATAGGGCATGTATAACTCTCAAGAGAAAAGCTATTTAAAAGGAGGAGTTAGTTGAGTTCACTGCAATGAGTGCAATGCAGTACAGTTTTGTTACATTCATTCATGAGTTCATGAAGTTCAGTGAATGTCAGCAAAGACAGTTGTAGCCATAGAACAAAAAACAGCCAGAAGATTAGAACAAACTACCAGAGTTAGAGGCCAAACTGAACAATTCAGTGAGGAGCTGAAGGAAGCCAGATTGAATCAGTCATCTTGGAGAAGTGTTTGAGCACAATAGTTGAGCTGAACCAGCTAGCCAGAGTTGAAAAAGAACTAGAAAGTGTGAGCTTATTCAGCAGTAAGCTTCCAAGACAACAATTACATCAGATAAAAGTTACTTTTACATCTGCTGAAAATTAAATCTGAGGAAAACAGTTACATTTACAGTAATGAAAGTATATTTTGTTTAACATTAAATTAAAATAATAATAACTTTGAAGGAACAAAGTGACTAACAAATAATATCCTAAAATTATTCTTGTTAGAAGTCTTTTCAACTGCCATCACAGCTCAGAAACACACTTACCTTTACATGTAAGGCATCTTTAATAATTAAATCACCCACACATCATTCATTCTAAATCTTTTTCTTGAGCAATTATTTTTACATTTATTGTTATTATCAGATATTGTTGTTTAAACACATTAATATCAATGAGCATATCAGTAGGTTTACATTTTTCCCAATGATTTTAATTTTTACATGGGGATATTAGCTTCCATTTGAACTAACATTGCTTCAGTCTTTTGTTCAATTACTGTCATCTTTAATAAAGCTTTTTGTTCTCTTGTACTCTTAAAATCACTTCCAAAGTCTGAATCTTCCTTGATGCTAGGAAAAAAAAATTGCTTGTATTTGTTGTTTTAGGACCTGAAGAAAATTAACTTGAGGACACTTCTTCAATGTGACTTAGACACAGAAGTTTAGAAGAAAAAAATCTGTCTTCTCTTCTTCCCTGCTGTGATTATTGGTGTTAAGTTCGTGATGCTGACTCCTACTATCAACTATTTAAAAAGGACCAATGGATTCAGGTTTTGGGGGGAATAAAAAAATCACCGTCATACATCTTATTAAACAAAAAATGCTCTATTTCTTTAGACTATCTATGTCTTTTCAGCCTCTTAGACCCCTGTCAATATGATTCCTATGATAGGACATAAAATTTTGGTCAGTATTCAGTATTGTAAATACCTTTCAAGTAGTCTTTTCACATGGCATCATCTTTGTGTACAACATGCCTTGCTTAGTATTTTCTTATTTTTAAGGCAATTTTTTTCCTGTACCAAGAACATTATCTCTATAAGGACAAAAATAATATTTTCCTTAAATCAGAACTCTCTTAATTCTTATATTCTATCTTATCATTTCAAGATCAAGGTAATACAAGCCACAAAATAACTGGCACTAGGAGCAGGCTCACCAGCTTACACCCCATCCAAGGATGTCTAAACATCTCGAAAGTGCTAGAGTACAGATTTTTCCTTCTTGTGGCTGCTCATAGATTGCCCATGCTCCTCTAAATAACTGCTCATAGACACTCCTGTAACTAATCCTAATTTAAACTCTTTGTTTTGCCAAACTTAACTAGAATGAAATTGTATCATTGTTTATATCACTGGTTCCTTATATAAGATGACAAGATAATTGTTCATCTCTTCTTAGTTCATATAACATAGAATAAAAACAAACCACTATTTTTCCTTTGGTCTTTGTCATTCAAGCAGTTCATGGACCCATTTCTGAACAAGAATAAAGCAAAATCCTTCTGTCCCTACATTCTGTTTAACTTTCCTTTTCTCCATGTAGATTCACATGATGGGTGGAGCTACAGTAGCATTACTGCAACTATTAGATGGTAAAAACAGTCAGAAAAGACAAGACTATTGCAACTACCATTGTCTTGGCCTTGCAAAGTTCCTAAAAAATGTGAACAGTGACATACTTTAGGTTTATAGGAAACCAAACACAAGTTCCAGTCTTGATGCATAATGCATTATTAATTTTATATTAAAGAATGATTTCAACATTAGGAAATGAAGATCTGTGGGCTAAAATGACAAATTTTATCAGTATGCATCTAGAGTGCCTGAAGACCCTAATACCTGTAAAACAGAGCCAAATGAAAATGCTCCCATTCTTTGCAATGGTGGTTTGTACCTAGGTGAGATGTATAAATCTCCAACCCAAATAAACCCAGGCAATAAAAACCCAACTCAATTAATATGAATACAAGCTGTGCACCTAGATTGGGCAGATCTACTGTAGTGAACACCGAATTACTAATGTTAGCACTCTGTGGTTAAAACCTCACCTAAGAAACTCCAATGTTGTGTATAGATAGTTTATCCCTGCAGAAAGCTTCCCATTTTTCCCTCCTGCCCATGACAAGTGCAATATGCCGGCAGCTTGTCTCTGAGCTGCAGCTAGCACAGGGCTTGGTCTCCGGCAGCTCCAAGAGAGAACTCAGACTATTATTAGAATGGCACTACCCATAACACACCCCCCCCAACAAGAGACATCCTCCCAGTCTTGGTGTCACCAGGACCTGCTCGCACTCTCCCATAAGTGGCTGAACTCTCCAGGTGCCTGTCCTTGAGACCTCAAAGGAATAACAAACCCAAAGGGGAGAGCTCCCCCCATTTCAATCATAGAAAAAGGTAATCCCAGGTGACAAACAATTATGGCTGGCCATAAAATTAGTTCCTGATAACACCAAAACAGACACCCATTAATCCCCCACGAGCTTCAGTTCTGCCCTAACAAATGGTTATAGCAGTTCACTCCCCTCACTCTGAAGCATCCTGAGAATTCCCAATTTTCTCATTTTTTTTCCAAGCTTGGTGTCACATTCGAGCACTTGCTCTTAGTGAGTGTAAAGCATGTGATCCAAGTCTGGACTCGAATGACAGGCTTTTCTGTAAGATACAGCAGACTTTGCAGTTCTTGGGATCATTTGGGTTTTCCTGTGAACTCTGGGCACAACACTACCACTACTCTACCATCCTACCAGTCTAATGAGACGCCTTATGACTCATGGTTTCTCCAGACCACATGTTTCTGCTCTGCTTTCCTTCCACATTCTCCTCTGTCTCCTCTCTCTCCCACTCCTTCTTTTAGCAACTTTCAGCTCCACCTTCCCTTTCACTGTTCAACACAGGCTCTAGCCTTTATTTTGAAATTAAGGTGTGAAGAAGGTTTACAGGAAACCACCTGAGTGCTGACTCATTCCCTGTTTGCAGCCTCTCACAGGAGAAAGGAATTAGCATCAAATTCCAAATAGCCCCACAGCTCTCCAAAACACTTCCCCTTTTCTGTCCAATTAAAAGACTTTTTTATCTCTGATATAAATTGAACACAACTATTACCATAAAGCACAAGAGACTTAATACCCAGTCCATCATCTTTGTTAATTAAATAGGACCTCTGTCATCTATTCTCACTTAAAAGACTATAGTCCTGCAGCTGGCCATACCCTGGCTTCAGACTGAATGCCATCTGAAAAACATCCTTTCAAATTTGTTCCTCTTAAAGTAAAAAGTCTGGGTTGGCTAAGAGACTATGTAGTTTTTCAACCCCATCAGAAATCCAAGAACACCTGATATTAACTGAAACTATAACACAGCTTCCTAACTGTGGAAGCCTAACGCAGCTTCCAAAACTTAGCCAATTAATAGAGACCACTGATCACCTGGACAGTCCCTTAGTTCAACATGCCTACTGGACAGGGTCATCTGACAGAGAACCAGGAATATTAAAGACTAGCCCACTCTGTCTCAGCCGAATCAAGTTGTCCTAATCTGAAATTGTGTCCTTTCTTTGGACAGTATTATGTCTGTAGATGAAATGAGGCAATTCTTGCCTAGTGCCTATTTTGCCACAACTGTAATAACTCAAGTTGCCCAGTTTCTTCTTTGAATCCAAGACAGGGAAAGCTGTCAGGAGTAGACAAGTCTCAACAAAAAGTGAATAAATGACATTAAACATCACATTCTGTGGACTTCTGACGTTTTAGAAAACCAACTCTCTATGTGCAGCAATCTGGACTGTTCTCTCTTACCTACTCTCAGCCATTTCTAATTAAAATAACTGAGAACACCCTAACAATTAACTCAGAGCCATGAATTTCCAGTTTGACCCATAATTCACAGGCTTAAACATCTCTAATCTGTTTATAATAATGGTAATAGAAGAACTGGGTCTATGCCCTGCACTTCAAAATTTTTAGTATCAATAGAATTTTATACCAATGACACCTTTGATTTTGCATCAAATTATGTATCATTTAAGAAATTATGACTTCAGCTTAGTAACAATTAAAGAGATTTCTACCAAATGAGATTTTGGCTATGCAATCAGTTCTAGATATTCCTCCCTGTTTCAATTATGACCATTTCTACATTCCCTAGAAAGACAGCCTATAATAACCACCTCCAGGACCAAAGCCTAGGGAACTGGTATGACAACTCTCCATACCTTCTTCAAGCTGAATATGGGCATTGAGATACTTTTGAAAGGATGGGAAAGGGTAGGGAAAACGGGGGAATTGTTTGGCCTTAAGAAAGCCATACAATGATTGGATTAGTCTCTGACGTCTGTGTCCTGACTGAATCTGGATGAAAAACAAAGACATCAGGAGTTCAGGCAGGTCAGTTCAGCATGTCTGACAATGACATTCACCAAGGCTGCATATTATGCAATATATAAATCTCAAAACAAAATTTTAGTATCATCACGTTAACCTTTTTGCTTGATTCTCTAGAATCTTGTTCTTCAGGGGGTCTCCCTCTATCAAATCTGATCCATATAACTCTGGAAAGTGTAAATACCTTAATCACCTTTTCCAAAAACACAAAGACAAAGTCTTTTCCCTAAATCAGCATATCCTTCAGCCTGTAACCAGGAAAACCTGTAGCTTGCCCTCTGTCCCAGAGGAACAATAAAACAACCACAATACTCAAAATCACATACATTTTAGCCTATTTAGGCCTTTCTAATTCATCATGTCAGGATATTAATCCAAAATTCCCATGGGGTCCATGTTAAAGAATATGAGTCTCCTGCAGACTTTATTATACCATCTTTAAAACAATTGATTCACACTTCTATCTATACATGCTTATCAAAGGCAGCTTGTCAAACCAGGATTTAAACTCAAAATTTCTATGGCGCCTACATTAGACAAAATATGAGTATCCTGTAAGACTTATTAGAGCAATATATCTTAATACCATCTTTAAAGCAATTAATTCAAACTTCCACTAGTATCTGTCTATAGGAAGCAGATATTTTTTAATTGTTAAGCTCTCTGCCTAGAGCAGCCATCTTGTCATACCATCTATCTGTTGTGCTCTCTACCTGGAACCACAAACATTTATTTCATTAATACCTATTATAATATCTATCTGTTATAGTCTCTACCTGGAGCCACAGACTTCTATTAATTAATGCCTGTTCATAATAAGCGATTATCATTGCTCTTTCTACGTGGAGTCAGTGACTAATATTCCCTATCTAGTTCTGAACTGCAGGTGAAACTTCCCATCTTTAAGTATCAAAAGGTTATATTTCTCTCTTTATATCAATGAATTACCTGGTCCAGGGCCCTTTTGTACCTTAGTCTCCCAATTCTTTATTTATAGGGAGGACCTGAGTGCAGAAAGACCCACATTGTCTTTGTCCCTGTTTGGGGGTTAGGGAGGCAGGGTGAGGGACAAGGATTAGGGGAAGTGAACACAGAAAGGATTTCTCGGGCTTAGATGCCTTTCTGCTGTTCTCTGTGGGCCCCTCAAACCCAGTCAACATTGAATCCATAGTGGTACAGCCTATATCACTGCCCAAGCCCCAATCAGGGGTTGGGAGGCATTGAATTTTTTATCTCAGGTTAGTTGAGTTCAAATCAATATGTTACGCACCATTTTGTTGCGGTAAATCTCATTTTGTTGCGGTAAGTCAAATAAGCTCAGGCAATGAAAACACAACTCAATTTATGTGTAAAGAACAAATGTAAGCAATATGAAAGAAATGACAAATGTAACCCAGCCCTGTGTGTGTGTGTGTGTGTGTGTGTGAAATGTGGTAAGGTAAAAGTCCTAAGGGAACTCCTCAATTTTGATTGGCTAAAATGTTATCATGGAAGCCAAGCCAGAAGTATGTGAATGGAGGTGATAAGGCCCAAATGCTAGATAAAGTAATGCTGAAAGAGACTTAAAAACCCTGGTCTGGCAACTGCAACTTGCCCAGATCCCAGGGCCCTACGGAGACACTTCATTCAGGTGGAGACCAGCTCATTCCAGAACCAGCCCAATGATTCCAGGCACCTCAACTCTGAACCAAGGCTCCAGCAGAGATCCAAAACACAGCAGGAAATGTCACGGGCCTTACCTGGGCAGCCATCGAAGCCAGGCTACCACATATGCCAGACCACAGGTGACTGAAGTGAGTGTGGGAATGAATGTGATCCCATTTCACTTTCTATTTGTTTTATGAATAAATATTAGTATAACCTGATCCTCCAGTCACTGACACTCTCTTCCTCTCACTTTCGGCTCCATCCCTACACCTGACTGACAATATGAATACATGTTGTGCACCTAGATTGGGCAGATCTACCACTACACTACTGTCCTCCCCATCTATGAGACCCCTTATAATTTGTGGTTTCTCTAGGCCACATGCTCCTGCTCTGCTTTTCTTCCACCTCTTCCTCTGTCTCCTCTCTCACCCACTCCTTATTTTAACAACTTTCAGCTCCACCTTCCCTTTCGCTGTCCAATCACTGGCTCTAGGCCTTTATTTTAAAAGTTAAGGTGGGAAGAAGATTTACAGGAAATCACCTGAGTGCTGACTCATTCCTTGTTCACAACCCCTCACAGGAGAAGGGAATTAGCATCAAATTACAAAGAGCCCCAGAGCTATCAGCAACAAAGATGCCCCACTCTCCTCCAATATCTGCATCTTTCATTCCCAATTCCTTCTCACTCAGATCTCCACTAACCATCTTCACCTCTCAAGCAACTTTTATCAAAAGAACACTTACTAAACATGAAATGAGGGTATTCATAACAGTTTGATTCCCACCATGAGAAGTAAAAAATATATGCACATTTCTATGACACAGTATTAGTCAAGGCTAATGTAGCAACAAATCTGGAATTTTGGTTTCTTTTAAAAAACATGTAAACATTATAAGAATGTGAATTCATTTTAATCCTAGATGTGGACAAATGGGGCTGCTTTGGACTGTCCACAGCAGCTGATTTGCCTCTTGCACTGGCAGAGGCATGGTTTTGCTAGCTGCAGATAGTTTTTATGATTGTGTGATGTTTGGAATACTGAGAAATTTCCAGAGGATATATAAATGTTAGGAACTCAAGAAGCAGGGTTGATGGTTAGTTGTTCAGGGGTGTTGCTATGGTTTGTTAGTAGTCATGCTCAAAGAAAAAATGAAAGGAAATTAGATTTAGGCCTCTCTCTTGTCTGTCTGTCTCTCTCTCCTTCATTCTCTCCTATCTAGTAATGGAGAGGAGCTGAAACCTTGAAGGGGTGGATGAGGGTAGGAAAAATAAGGGTCTACAAAGTAGCCAAGACCAGCTTCAAGCAAAAAAGAAACTGAAAGATATTAGATTCAGGAATCTCTATTCCACTAGCTTTCTTTGTCTCCTACCTAATAATAGGGGGTGAATCAGGGGTGGGGCAATAAAGGGTCAGAAAAAAGAAGGATCCACAAAGTAACAAAAATTAAGCTACAAATGACTAAAAACACAGGCCTTACATGAGAGCACAGAATATCAGTGACCCAAAGAACAATATCTTCTTGATTACTCTAAGGTAGCAATGTAGCACAATGAAATTGAATTGACAAAACAAATTTAAAAAAAAGAAAAAAATATGTGTCACTTATGTTTTGCTGATTAAAATGCTGTCTCCGTCTATCAGGGATCATCTTGCTCCTTCAAAAGTTGGTAGGACTCACTTGAAAACCTACTGAATCAATATTTTCTGATGTATTTGTCAGAATTTTACAAGCCTTGATTTTCTTTCATGCTCTTCTGCCTTTTTTGAGTCAATTTTTTCTAGCAAGTTTATTTAGAAAATGGGTTGTTTTATCTAAACTTTCTAATGTACTTGGGAAAGTGGGTAAAAGCATTTTGTTTTGATTTTTAAGATCTGGGTGTATAGCTCAGTGATAGAGTGCTTTATGGATCTCCATATAGTTTTTCTTACTCAAAGAACTATAAAAGGAAATTCAAAACTAATACAGCTATAAAGTGAAAAATATGTTATGATCAGTATATTTGAAGTACTTTAAATTTTTTTCCCTCATATAATCTTTTAATGTTTACTAGTAGATTATTTTAAAGTAAATTTTAGGCATCTTGTCATTTTACCCATATATAATTCAGTTGACAGCATTACATGAATATATTATTCTTATTTTTTACTCCCATAAATACCAGGTCTAGACAGTATAACCTAAACTTCACATGCCCTCATGGTTCAAAATATTGTTTTAGTCAAGATCTTGCTTTGCAGATCATGTTGACCTTGACCTGAAAGATAGTCTTTTGTCTCTTTTTCGTGAGTACTAGGTTTGGAGGTATACTCCACCTTGCATAAATCAAAGATTCTTTTATTTAAATTAGCATAAAAAATGTTCACACTATGTATATCAGTTTCTTATTTTCAGAAATATAATCACAGTTTCCTGGTGTGCATTATAAAGTTCAGGAAGCACAATTGTGTGATTGGTTTTCTATTTAAGCAAATAGTTTAATGACTGTGTCCCTTATTAAATCACATGACTTCATGGTTGTTCCTAAGGAAAGTGATTATTTCAGTGCCAGAAGCTCTGAAATAGGATATCTTTAATACCATGTTCAGTCTAAAATTTTATTTACTTCTTCATCCAAGTACAAAAATTCCCAAACTTTCAAAGCAGTCAAGTCAATTCTTTCATATTTTAAATCAAACAATGTTCATTTGGCAAGTGTTAAGCTACATGACTCGTTCAAGATATTTTAGCTGAACTTGATGTCTGGCAACTGAGTCTTCCTATCCTAGTTTATTAAACTAGCTGTCATTCATCTAGACTAGTGTCCCACAGAAGAAATGTGAAGTAAGTTGTCATCAGGACAAAGCAGATCGCAAATCAAGTAGTCTATGTGCACTTGTAGAAGTATAAACAAGAAAAAACACAGATATGAGCCACACGACATGGCTCCACAGTGGCTGTTGTTCATTTCACAGAATCCTTTGTTCATTCTCTACCTAAAGCCTCACAGAGATGCCAGTGCTTTCATGATGCAGGCCAGAAGAGCACTTGCTTCCTTGTGCTCCACTACATGTCTCACATCTATTTTATCCCTCTAACTTCTGAGGAAGCTAGTAAATACCATGCCTTTCATTGTCCCTTCAAAGTCGCTTCCATAAACATCTTGGGGTTTCATCCCAAGGGAAGAAAAATCAAACATGTCTGACCATCGTGTCTCCTCACCCAGCATTAATTCTTCTGTCCCACTAACATGTAAAGAAAAGGCAGATTGATAATGTAGTCTCTGTATGGTACCTTCCCTTTCTGTACCCTTGAATCTGAATTGCTTAGTGAACTGAGTGGAGAAACAATGGATGACTACAGAGACAAGAGTTTCTTTGTTGATTACATTTCTACAGAGCATTCTAGAAATAGTTCTTCTACCTCATCATGATATTAACATTGACCATGGGGAGTTATTCTGTAAGACAATGAGATATGTAAGTTGTTGAAACTAATACAGAAACAGTGTCTAAGATGAGGTATTCTGAGATTCCTAGTTGGTCTGCTCCCATGAAGACACCATATCCTGATCCATCCTAGAGTACTCGATGCATTTAGAGCAGTTGGTAAGAAGCCCTTCCCCTCTCCCAAGTCTCAGAGCTGCTGCTGGGAGCTTGGTGGACTTGGGACCCACCACCCACCAAAACCTGGCCCTCCTGAATAACACTCCCCTTCAGTCCCTTCCACGACTTTCATTTGGTCTTTGCTGCTGGGGCAGAGTTCTAATTGGTCTGCTCCCATGAAGACACCATATCTCAGTCCATCCTAGAGGACCCACTCTACTCAGTGCAGTTGAGGATCCACTACACTCAGAGAAGTTGAACCCACTGAAATCAGAGCAGTTAAGCAGTTGAGGACCATCTGCACTCAGAGCAGCTGAGGATCAACTGTACTTAGGGAAGTTGGACAACACCTTGACTATCCCACTGAAGACCCGACAGTCTGAAGGCTTCTCAGGAGATCAACTGTAGATCAAGAGATAACCAGCATCTCTGCCCCTGTAAAGAGACCACAGTAGGAAGGCTCCACAGGTGGTCTGATATAGCCAGGGTCACAGGCCTACCAGGAGACTTGAACCAACCCAGGGACAAAAGAGGAAGACTACAACACCAGGGATATCCAGATGGTGAAAGGGTAAGCTCAAGACTATAAGCAACAGAAGCCAAAATATGTGGGAATCAACAGAACCCAGTTCTCCCACCACAGCAAGCCCTGAATACACCAACATGCCTGAAAATCAGGAATCTGTCCTAAAATCTTATCTAACGAAGATAATAGAGTCCTTTAAGGAGGATATCAAAAACTCACTGAAAGAAATACAGGAAAACACAGGTAAACAGGAGAAAGGATTAAATAAAGAGACCCAAGAACTAAAAGTGGAATTAGAAACAATAAAGAAAACACAAATGGAGGCAACCCTGGAAATAGAAAACCTAGAAGAGGGGTCAGGGATTATAGATGTAAGTATTACCAACAGAATTCAAGAGATAGAAGAGAGAATCTCAGGTGCAGAAGCTACAGTAGAAAAGACTGATACAACTCAAAGAAAAATTCAAACCATAAAAAAAAAAAAAAAAAAAAAA
>NW_022196894.1:76898150-76907958 GCF_008632895.1 Mastomys coucha
AAAGACCAAATCTAAGAATAATCAGAATAGAGGAGAACAAAGATTCCCAGCTCAAAGGACCTGAAAATTTCTCCAACAAAATCATAGAAGAAAACTTCCCCAACCTAAAGAAAGAGATGGATATAAAGGTACAAGAAGCCTATAGAACACCAAATAATGGGACCAGAAAAGAAAATCTTCTCATCACATAATTATCAAAACACTAAGTGCACAGAACAAAGGATGAATATTAAAAGCTGCAAGGGAAAAAGGCCAAGTAACACACAAAGGCAGACCTATCAGAATTACACCAGACTTCTCAAGAGACTATGAAAGCCAGAAGAGCCTGGTCAGCGGTCCTGTGGACTCTAAGAGTGCACAAATGCCAGCCCAGGCTACTACACCCAGCAAAACTCTCAATCAAACTAGATGAAGAAACCAAAATATTCCAGGACAAAACCAAATTAAAACTGTATCTATCTATCAACCCAGCCCTACAGAGGATCCTGGAAGGAAAACTCCAACACAAAGAAGGTACCTGCACCAACTACAGGACAAGAAATTAAGCATCTCACAATAAAACCAAAAGCAGAGAACCTCAAGCACATAAAGCCACCTACAAAAGCAAACATATCAGGAACCAACAGTCGTCTCTCTTTACTATCTCTCAATATTAACAGACTCAACTCACCTATAAAAAGACTACCAGACTGGATACACAAACAAGAGCCAGTATTTTGCAGCATAAAAGAAACACACCTCAATAACAAATATCTTAGAGTAATCTTAGAAAATATCTTAGAGTAAAAGAATGGAAAAAGGTCTTCCAAGCAAATGGTCCTAGGAAACAAGCAGGAGTTGGCATCCTAATATCCAATAAAATATACTTGCAACCAAAAGTTATCAAGTATGATAAAGGAGGACACTTCATATTTATCAAGGGGAAAATCCACCAAGAGAAAGTCTCAATTCGGGACATCTATGCCCAAAATTCAAGAGCACCCAAATTCATAAAAGAAAAGTTACTAAAGCTCAAAACACACATTTAACCCCACAAAATAATAGTGGAAGTTTCAACACCCCACTCTTACCTATGGACAGGTCATTGAAAGAAAAACTAAATAGAGAAACAGGGAAACTAAGAAAAGTTATGTCGGGCGGTGGTGGCGCACGCCTTTAATCTCAGCACTTGGGAGGCATACAAAGGCGGATTTCTGAGTTCAAGGCCAGCCTGGTCTACAGAGTGAGTTCCAGGATAGCCAGGGCTACACAGAGAAACACTGTCTCGAAAAACAAAACAAAACAAAAAAAAAGTTATTAGCCAAATGGATTTAATGGATATCTACAAAACAGTTTACCCTAAAACAAAGGAATAAACTTTTTTTCTCAGCACCCCATGGTACCTTCTCCAAAATCGACCATATAATTGGTCACTAAACAACCCTCAACAGATACAAGAAGATTGAAATAATACCATGCATCCAATCAGATCAGCATGGCCTAAGGCTGGTCTTCAAATAACAGCAAAAACTATAGAAATCCCACATTCAAGTGGAAATTGAACAGCTCTTTACTCAATGATAACTTGGTTAGGGAAGAAATAAAGAAAGACTTCCTACACCATTTCTTAAATGAATGTAACCTGTTCTCTGTAGCCTGAGAATGAAGTTACTCACTCAAGTCAAATAGTTTTGACCATAGCAGGAAGTCTGTATCCAAAAATCGTGCCTACAATTCATTCCTTGGCACACCAGAACTGTCAACTCTCAGCTTAGCTACGATGGAGGTAAAATCCTTCAGTGATTTGAGGGTCATTGAAGTACAGCCTTATTACAATGAAATCTAATGTCTAAAATTTGTTCTTATTTTGGGCTTTTGCCACAGTAAGAGCCAAGATTTTGAACTCTACTAAATACAAAACAAACAAACAAACAAACAAAAAGACTTTATATATTTATGTTCATTTAAGAAAATACTAGTAGTGATGTATTATTGTAAAATATACAGTTAATATATTTGGAGTTATTTAAAATTTATATTGAGAAAAATATATGCATTTTCAGTATTGCTGTAGAAAAAGATCTACATAACACTGTTAAATTGATTGTTGTTTTATATCAAACAACTTTTTGAATACTTATTTTTATTATTATAATATTTTACAAATTTTAAGGAATATGACAAAAAAGATATTGTAGGTATTTAAGAGGGTGTCTCTGGGAGGAGTTGTGGTACAAAAGAGAAACAAGAATGTGATTTAATTCTATTTACTTAAAATATGTTTTTAAATGTTAACAAATTCAGATAAATTTAAATCATGTAACTTTTCTCATCATAATGCAATAAAAGTTAAAAAAAAAAAAGAAAGACTTCCTGGAATTTAATGAAAATGTTGACATATCATACCCAAACTTATGGGTCAAATTGAAAGCATTGCTAAGAATAAAGTTCATAGCACTGAGTATACTGGAGAGATCTTACACTAATAACTTAACAAAACACCTGAGAGCTCTAGAACAAAAAGATACAAACTCACCCAAGAAGAGTAGAAGGCAGGAAATAGTCAAACTCAGGGCTGAAATCAACCAAATAGGATCAAAGAAAATAATATAAAGACTCAATAATACCAAATTCTGGTTCTTTGAGAGAATCAACAAGACATATAAACCCCTAGCCAAACTAACTAAAGGGCCAAGAGACAGTATCCAAATTAACAAAATCAAAAATGAAAAGAGAGACATAACAACAGAAATGGAGGAAATTCAAAAAATCATAGGATCCTACTATAAAAGCCTATACTCAACAAAACTGGAAAATCTAGCTGAAATGGATGGTTTTCTAGACAGATACCACATACCAAAGTTAAATCAAAAGGTAAACTATCTAAACAGGCCCATATTACACAAAGAAATAGAAGAAGTGATTAAAAACCTCCTAACCAATAAAAGCCCAAGGCCAGATGGATTTAGTACAGAATTCTACCAGATCTTTAAGACCTGATACCAATTTTCCTCAAACTATTATAAAAAATAGAAAGAGAAGGAACACTACCTAACTCATTCTATGAAGCCACAATTACTCTGATACCTAAACCACACAAGGACCCAACCGAAAAAGAGAACTTCAAACCAAACTAGCTTATGAATATCTATGCCAAAATACTCAATAAAATTCTTGCAAAGCGAATCCAAGACCACATCAAAACCATCATTCACCACAAACTGTAGTCTTCATCCCAGGGATGCAGGAATGGTTCAATATATGGAAATCCATCAATGTAGTCCACTATATAAACAAACTCAAAGGAAAAAAACCATATGATCATCTCCTTAGATGCAGAAAAAGAATTGGGCACAATACAACACCCTTTCTTGTTAAAAGTATTGGAAAGATTCAAGGCTCACACCTAAATATAACAAAAACAATTTACTGCAAACCAACAGTCAATATCAAATTAAATGGAGACATATTTGAAGCAACCCCACTGAAATCGGGGACAAGACAAGGATATCAACTCTCCCCGTATCTATTCAATATAGTACTGAAAGTGTTAACTAGAACAATAAGACAACAAAAAGAGATCAACGGGATACAAACTGGTAAAGAAGAAGTAAAAGTATCACTATTTGCAGATGATATGATAGTATAAATAAGCAACCACAAAAATTCTACCAGATAACTTCTGCAGCTGATAAACAACTTGAGCAAAGTGGCTAGATATAAAATTAACTCAAATAAGTTAGTAGCTTTCCTTTATACAAATGATAAACAGGCCAAGAAAGAAATTAGGGAAACAACTCCCTTCACAATAGCTATAAATAATATAAAATATCTTGGGGTAACTCTAACTAAACAAGTGAAAAATCTGTATGACCACAATTTCATGTCTCTCAAGAAAGAAATCAAAGATCTCAAAAAGTGGAGAAATCTCCCATCCTCATGGATTGGCAGAATTAACATAGTAAAATTGGCCATCTTACCAAAAGCAATCTACAGATTCAATGCAATCTCCATCAAAAGCTCAACATAATTCTTCAAAGACATGAAAAGAGCAATTCTCAAATTCATCTGGAAAGGCAAAACCCCCAGAATAGCAAAAACAATACTTAACAATAAAAGAATGGCTAGGGCAATCACCATCTCTGACTTCAAGCTTTACTAGAGAGCAATAGTGAAAAAACTGCATGGTATTGGTACAGAGGCAGACACATTGATCAATGGAATAGAATTGAAGACCCAGAAATAAAAGCATACACTTAAGGACACTTGATCTTCGACAAAGACATCAAAAATATACACTGGAAAAAAGAAAGCATCTTCAATAAATTGTGCTGGTATAATTGGCTGTCTGTATGTAGAAAAATGAAAATAGACCCCTATCTGTCACCTTTAAAGGTCAAGTCCAAGTGGATCAAGAACCTCAACTTAAAACCAGATACACTGAATCTAATAGAAGAGAAAATGGGACAGAGCCTTGAATTCATTGGCACAGAAGGAAATTTCCTAACCAGAAATCAAGTGGCTCATGCTCCAAGATCAAGAATTGATAAATGGAACCTCATGAAATTAGAAAGATTCTATAAGGCAAAGGACATAGTCAATAAGACAAATAGGCAACACACAGATTGGGGAAAAAAATCTTCACTAACCTCACATCGGTTAGAGGGCTAATATAAAGAATTCAAGGAGTTAATCACCAAAAATCAAATAACCCAAACAAAAAATGGGGTATATAACTAAACTGAGTTTTCACAACTGAGGAATCTTGAAAGACTGAGAAGCACCTAAAGAAATGTGCAAAGTCTTTAGTGAACAGAGAAATGCAAATCAAAATGACCCTGAGATTCCACCTTGCACCAATGAGAATGGCTAAGATCAAAATCTCAGGTAACAACACATGTTGGAGAGGATTTGGCCGAAAGAGGAACACTCATTGCTGGTGGGATCACAAACTGGTACAAGGACTCTGGAAATCAATCTGGAGGTTCCTCAGAGAGTTGGAAATAGATCTCCCTAAAGACTCAGCTATACAACTCTTCGGAATATACCCCTAAAGATGCCCCACCATGGCACAGGAGCACATGTTCCACTATGTTTATAGTAGAATTATTTGTGGTAGCAAGAAGCTAGAAACAACCCAGAAGTCCCATGACAGACTAATGGATATAGAAAATGTGGTTCATTTACACAGTGGAATACTACTCAGCTATTAAGAACAAGGATATCCTGAATTTTGCAGGTAAATGGATACAACTAGACAATATTATCCTGAGTGAGATCAGTCCCAAAAGGACATGCATGAATTAAAGGGATTTAAATGGAGAGGACCCTGAGAAAAAGAAAGTCCAGTGACAGGTCCAAAGTGGTATCCTGCTAAAGGGGAGGTTCCAAGGCCTGACACCATTACTGAGGCTAAGGAGCATTCACAGAAAGGGACCTACCATGACAATACTCAGGAAGACTCAACAAGCAGCTGAAAGTCAGATGCAGATATTTGCACACAACCAATGCACAGAAGCAGTTGAACCCTGTTGTTGAATAAGTGAAAGACTGAAAGAAGCTGAGGAGAAGGGAGATCCTGTAGGATGACCAGCAGTCTCAATTAATCTGGACCACCGAGATATCTCAAACACTGGACCACAAACAGGCAGCATACATCAGCCGACATGAGACCTCCAACACATATATAACAGATGAGTGCTGGGTCTGTGTTCATTCAGAGATGATGCATCTAACACTCAAGAGACTGGAGGCCCAAGGGAGTTGACAGGTCAGGTGAGGTAGGAGGTGGGGACATCCAGGTGGAGACAGAGGTGTGGGGAGGAGGTATGGGATGTGAAATAATTAGATGTGGAGAGTGGTAGAGCTGGAGAGGCATTCGCCTTGACAAGATGGTGCCTACATCCGCTGTCGACTCCTGGTAAACAACTGTTTGCGCATGTGTGTAGAATGAAAAGGCTCCAAGTCAAGGCCCAGCCCGGGGCGTCACATGGGGTGATAAGCAAACAGCCAATCATGGGCGGACATGCCGAGCTGTGGTGTATATAAGCAGTGCCAATTAGTGGCTCGGGGTCTTCCTCTTCATGATGCAATAAATGCTTGCTGTAGAAGGATCCTAGTGTCTGCGTGTCTTCTTGCTGGCGAGATGACTGCGCGGGCTACAGTTAGAGGGTGGATTTTGGGGAGCATGGAATAAAATATGGAGTGTAAAAATATGTAAATAAATTTTAAAAACAATATATGTTCTCATTCTGTTTAGAAATAGTTCCATGTAAATGCACTTTCAGCATGGAAAATATGTAGAATACAAACTATTGGTTTTATATAAAATGTTGAGTATGGAGGAATTTTAATATAGAAATATGGCTGCCCTGGTAAGGTATCATCACATCCAAAGACTATCTAGGTCTGTGTAATCCTACTCAAATGCCATAACTTTAATCATTCTGGCTAGAATATAGACATGCCCATAATGCATACAATCAATTAAAAAAAACCAAACCCTCCATATAGTCATATTTGAAAGTGACTTCTAATTTACAGGCAAAAGACAAAAAGTAACCAATCAGAGAAAGATTTGACAGAGTGAGCCAGAGATAATTTATGCCCAACTATTACTAGAAGAGCACAGGAAAGAGAAGCTACTAATGAGCAGTGCAGAGAAAGAGAGAAAGACCAGAGAGTTGAATGACTTCAGTCAGTGCAGTTTGTGCAGGGCAGTTGAGTTCATAGTCAGTTTTTAATATGGCAGTTTTACAGAGGTCTGTTGCAGAAAAAACAAGATAGATACACATGAAGACAGAATAAGCCAGGTAATAAGCAAGAGTCAGAGTAATTCAGTTAGACCTAAGAGAAGCCAGTTTGAATCAGTCAGCTTGGAGAGGAGTTTGGGCCAGAACAGCTCAGGCAGAGTTCAGAAAGAACAAATAAGAGATGTTTATTCCTCAGTAAGCCTCGAAGATGGCAGTCACATCTGATGAATAATAGATTTACAATTAGATTGTTCACCATATTAATAGATCTTAGCTTTATAACTCAGTTGTAGAAAAAACAGTAGAAGGGCAGAAAATTTGCCTAGAACATTTTACTCCCCTCACCCCACTAGTACTAGTCCAGGATATTTTCTGAAATTGAGGAGATAATATTGGTGCCTTGTTTTAAAAGATCGTAGTTTTATTAGGGTCAATTATTTTTATTTATTTATTTTAACATAATTTTAATTAAAACTGTTAAAATTATTTTTCTCCTATACTACTTCTTTCCTCTATTCCCTCAATATTATTTTTCCTCAAACCAGTACAATGTCCCCTACTCTCAAATTTGAAGACATTTTGTTTTATTATTGTTACACACACATACACACACACACACGCTATACACACACACACACACACACACACACACACACACACACACACATATATATATATAAAACCCTTTGACTACATTTTTGTTATTTGTGTCTATCATTTTAGGATGATTATTGTTCAGTGAACAACCAAATTGTGATCTTGTTTCTTGAAAAGGCAAATTAATTCTTCTCATCCAGTCATTTGTTGCCTGCAATTCTTTGTTTAGTGCTGGTACCCTATCCAAATTATCCATTCCACAATAAAGTACTCATTATTATTTCCATTATTCCTGGTTTCATTATGCATTCCTGGTTTCCCTGCATTTTGGATCTTACAATGATTTTACCTCTTCTTCTGTAATGATCCTTGTTTAATAAATGCAGAAACTATGAAGTAGACTTATCTGCTGGGTCTGACCTCTTCACAGTCTCCTGCTCTGTGCTTTGTGTCTAGTTGTGATTTTCAGATGATAGCCAATAGATGACGTCTTCTTTGATGAAAGGTTGCAGACATACTTATTATGGGTATACGAATAAACTCTAGAACGTAGTGGGGATTTACGGTAGTCTGGAAAGGCGATTTAGAAGGGGATTACTGTTTGCTTTTGTTTGTCTTGTTTTTCCCCCATGACCTCATACACTAACAAATACTAAGTTCCAGGTACAAGAATGACCCTTTGTAAAGGTTGCTCAAAATATTTCAAGTGATTCTCAAAACAACATAGATTATCATTGTAACCCTTGCTTGGTTTTCCTGTTTGATGTGGGATATTATTGTTGCAAACACTGCACAATTACAACACTTGATTCAGATAATTTAAGATTTAATTTGTAGCTGACCTGAAATGGAAGAGAAGTAATTCAACAGTATTGACCATGGACAAAACATGTGAACCACAATTAACAGTGTGGCAAGATGTGCATAAATTAAAAAAGTATCACTCACTTGGTTTGGGCAATCAACAGCTATCTAATTGGGCTTAATTCCCACTCAACGGGAAAAAAATCATGCCTAATACAGGAAACCTAGTCTATTTATGTGCATGTTCTTTTTTGACAAATTTATAGTGGTATGTAGCCTGTGCTTCATTATCGGGCATAGCATCTTTACTGCCTTAAAATATACCAGTTAGGGCTTAAGAGAGGGTTAGTGCTAAGAGTACCTTCTTCTGATCCAAAATACCTGAATTTGGTTCCCACCACTCAAATCGGATGATTCATAACCACCTGTCACTTGAGACTCAGGAAATTTCACCCTCTTGAACACCTGCATACCCATGCCATATACTCACAGAGACCTATAGATGTCTTTTTTGTGGAAAAAAAAAAAACAATTACAAAGAATTAACAGGGTGTCACCTGTTCAGATAATTCTTTTTCAGCTTATTCCTATGCCAATCACTGTAGTTTCCCTTCTCTCTCTGGTTTGCCTTTCTAAAAACATAGTATTATTTTATTCTGTTTTCAATCTTATCTCATATTCAGATAAGCATCTTTGGTTACATCAATGGCACCTTCCTGTCTTCTTGTGAATTACTAGTTTTCTATTTTATGGTATATTCCTTTAGTTCAATATATCACAGATTATCTAATTTTTGGTAATTATGAGCAAATTAGCTACTAGCGTTTTTGTTCAGTTTTGGAGGTATTATAAGTTTTCTACATAGGAAAATAGTATTCCATCATAGAATACATAATGGAAACTCTCCTTCTAAAGAAGGTTGGCCACTTCACATGTGTGCTGCCCAAAGTGAAGTTGTTTCTTCAGCTTTTATCTTCTTCAATATTTCCTGTTGAAATTACTTCACAATTTACCTACTCTAACCTGTACAATGGTATTCCAACATTATTAGTAGTTGAAACAGTAGTTGAGATAATACTTTTAGTTCAATTTGAATTTCTTTGATGGCGTTCAGCAAAGAAAATGTTCTCTAATTACTAATATAACTTTTTGGATGGAGTAAAAGTTCTGCTATTCTTATCTTATTTTTATTTAGGTTACTATTTAGTTCTGCTGTGCTTACTGTTGTTCTTAAGAGAATTTCAAGTATTTTATATTCAAGACCATCATGCAGTACACGTTTTCTAAAGATCTTTCTACTGCTATGTTTGCGACATTCTGTTATCTTAAAAAATGGTTTTTTTTTCATAATGAAGGCATATTTTTATTTTGAGTCCAAATAATATCGATTTTAATGGATAACACATTTGTGATTATAACACAAACTGATATTGAGCCAATAATACTTAGATTATCTCCAATGTTGGCTTCTATTGTTTTAATTTTAAATCTAGGGCTGTAAATCATATTTTAATTACTTTTACTAATATCATGAGATTTTGATTAACTTTATATACTCTAATATTTAAATGAAATTTCCTTGACTGAAATTTTGTCTATCCCATATACTATGCAAAATCAGTCTTCCTATGTCTGTATTTTCTTCCATGTTGTATTTGCTAAGGCAGGGTGTCCAC